>NW_026968550.1:0-85687 GCF_028390025.1 Pseudophryne corroboree
AGGAGGGAGTGAGGTGCAGGGGTGAGAGAAGGAAGGAGGGAGTGAGGTGCAGGGACAAGAGATGGAAGGAGATAGTGAGGTGCAGGGACAAGAGATGGAAGGAGATAGTGAGGTGCAGGGACAAGAGATGGAAGGAGATAGTGAGGTGCAGGAACAAGAGATGGAAGGAGATAGTGAGGTGCAGGGACAAGAGATGGACAGAGATAGTGAGGTGCAGGGACAAGAGATGGAAGGAGATAGTGAGGTGCAGGGACAAGAGATGGAAGGGGGAGTGAGGTGCAGGGACAAGAGATGGAAGGAGATAGTGAGGTGCAGGAGTAAGAGATGGTATGTGGGAGTGAGGTGCAGGGGTGAGAGAAGAAAGGAGGGAGTGAGGTGCAGGGACAAGAGATGGAAGGAGGGAGTGAGGTGCAGGGACAAGAGATGGAAGGAGGGAGTGAGGTGCAGGGACAAGAGATGGAAGGAGGGAGTGAGGTGCAGGGACAAGAGATGGAAGGAGATAGTGAGGTGCAGGGACAAGAGATGGAAGGAGATAGTGAGGTGCAGGGACAAGAGATGGAAGGAGGGAGTGAGGTGCTGGGACAAGAGATGGAAGGAGATAGTGAGGTGCAGGGACAAGAGATGGAAAGAAGGGAGTGAGGTGCAGGGACAAGAGATGGAAGGAGGGAGTGAGGTGCAGGGACAAGAGATGGAAGGAGATAGTGAGGTGCAGGGACAAGAGATAGAAGGAGTGAGTGAGGTGCAGGGACAAGAGATGGAAGGAGATAGTGAGGTGCAGGGACAAGAGATGGAAGGAGGGAGTGAGGTGCAGGGACAAGAGATGGAAGGAGATAGTGAGGTGCAGGGACAAGAGATAGAAGGGGATAGTGAGGTGCAGGGACAAAAGATGGAAGGAGATAGTGAGGTGCAGGAATAAGATGGAAGGAGATAGTGAGGTGCAGGGACAAGAGATGGAAGGAGATAGTGAGGTGCAGGGACAAGAGATGGAAAGAAGGGAGTGAGGTGCAGGGACAAGAGATGGAAGGAGGGAGTGAGGTGCAGGGACAAGAGATGGAAGGAGATAGTGAGGTGGAGGGACAAGAGATGGAAGGAGTGAGTGAGGTGCAGGGACAAGAGACGGAAGGAGATAGTGAGGTGCAGGGACAAGAGATGGAAGGAGATAGTGAGGTGCAGGGACAAGAGATGGAAGGAGATAGTGAGCTGCAGGGACAAGAGATGGAATGTGGTAGTGAGGTGCAACTGTAAGAGAAGGAAGGAGGGAGTGAGGTGCAGGGTTGGAAAAAGGAGGGAGTGAGGTGCAGGAGTGAGAGATGGAAGTAGGGTGTGAAAAGTGCAGGGCGAAAGAAGGATAGAGGGTATGAGATTTATAGGGGGTAAGTAAGGGAAGGAGGACGTAAGAGTTGCAGGGGTGACATGTGAGACATTAAGAAAAGCTGATATAAAACAGTTACTGTATGGGGATGAGGATGATGAACACGGGGGAGGTAGGAAGCACAGGTTGGATAACTATATAATATGGTTTTTTTTTATACTATATACTGTAGTTTTAAAAAGTATTTAAAATTGATTTACTTTATCATAATCCCTATAGTTTCTGGGATTCTAGGTGTACCCAAAACCCTGGCCATTCTATTACATTTTCAATACCCCCACTTCTAAATACACACTTCGACCACTGCATACAACAATAATAACAGCAGAGTACTCGATCCACCTCTGTTATTATTGTTGTGACTCTGGCTTACTAGCTGGTAAATATGGTGAATCGCCAGGCCAAATTGAAGAGAGGATACACAGGCGGCTCACTCGGAGGCTAGAGCATCTGAAGGGTATTGTGTGCACTACCCTGCAGCTGTGGCAGAAAGGCAGATGCAGGATTGACGGACTCTATCTTTCTTAGCTCCTCCCCCACGCACGGCTTTTGCCAACCTGCCTGTAGGAGCAGGCTCTCTGAGCAGCTGCAGCCTGCAGTACATAGCAAGAGCAAAAACCAGATCAAGTGGTGAGTGGGGCTGGAGGAAGGCGTGTTATAATACACCATGCAGATTATGTACTTTATAAACTCTAATATTATCGATTATAGTATACTGTATATAGTGAGTACCAACTACCTCTTCCCACTAGTGCTGAATTCAATGCTGTGTCCTGGCCCTGTCCCCTCTGTACTGCCCCTGCCACCTCTGTGCTGTCATTGTCACCTTTCTGTTCTGTCCCCTCTGTCCTACCCCTGCCACCTCTGTCCTGCCAATGTCACACCTCTGTTCTGTCCTGCCCCTGTCCCTACCACTGTCCTGGTCCTGTCACTTCTGTCCTGTCCCTCTTCCCGCAGTCCTGGTTCTGTCACCTCGGGCATGTCCCTGTCACCTCTGTCCTAGCCTCTCTGTTCTGGTTCTGTCACCTCTGTCCTAGCCCCTCTGTTCTGGTCCTGTCACTTCTGTTCTGTCCCTCTTCCCGCAGTCCTGGTTCTGTCACATCGGGTATGTCCCTGTCACCTCTGTCCTAGCCTCTCTGTTCTGGTTCTGTCACCTCTGTCCTAGCCCCTCTGTTCTGGTCCTGTCACTTCTGTTCTGTCCCTCTTCCCGCAGTCCTGGTTCTGTCACCTCTGTCCTAGCCCCTCTGTTCTGGTCCTATCACCTAGGGCATGTCCCTGTCACCTCTGTTCTGTCACTCTCCCCTCTTGCCTGCCCCTGTCACAGTCCTGGTCCTATCACCTCTGTCCTAGCCCCTCTATTCTGGCCCTGTCCCCTCTGTACTGCCCCTGCCACCTCTGTGCTGTCATTGTCACCTTTCTGTTCTGTCCCCTCTGTCCTACCCCTGCAACCTCTGTGCTGCCAATGTCACACCTCTGTTCTGTCCTCTCTGTCCTGCCCCTGTCCCTACCATTTTGGCCCCACTGTCCTGGTCCTGTCACTTCTTTCCTGTCCCTCTTCCCGCAGTCCTGGTTCTGTCACCTCGGGCATGTCCCTGTCACCTCTGTCCTAGCCTCTCTGTTCTGGTTCTGTCACCTCTGTCCTAGCCCCTCTGTTCTGGTCCTGTCACTTCTGTTCTGTCCCTCTTCCCGCAGTCCTGGTTCTGTCACCTCGGGCATGTCCCTGTAACCTCTGTCCTAGCCTCTCTGTTCTGGTTCTGTCACCTCTGTCCTAGCTAGAGATGAGCGGCCCGCTCATCTCTAGTCCTAGCCCCTCTGTTCTGGTCCTGCCACCTCTGTCCTAGCCCCTCTGTTCTGGTCCTATCACCTAGGGCATGTCCCTGTCACCTCTGTTCTGTCACTCTCCCCTCTTGCCTGCCCCTGTCACAGTCCTGGTCCTATCACCTCTGTCCTAGCCCCTCTATTCTGGTCCTGTCACCTCGGGCATGTTCCTGTCACCTCTGTCCTAGCCCCTCTGTTCTGGTCCTGTCACCTCAGGCATGTCCCTCTCCCCTCTTTCCAGCCCCTGTCACAGTCCTGGTCCTGTCACCCCTGTCCTGGTCCTGTCATTTCTGTCCTGTCCCTCTAGGATAAAAAAACAATGCGCATTGTGCTTTGACTGGAAGGGACTCAGCAAAGCCTGGAAGGCTTCACTGAAGCAAGAAAGGCTTTTGTCGTCTATAGATGGTGTAAGCGATACAGTTACAAACAGCAGTAAGCTAAGCTTACTGCTGTTTGCCAAATAAATGATGCAAGCCACACCCTATGTGTAGACCACACAAACCCACACACCCTGCGGTGGCACACAATAGGCCCTTCATAAATTTCAGCTCCAGGCCCATGCGGACCTTAATCTGGCGCTGGTGCTGAGACTGCCTACCAGTGCAATGCCTCACCTACTTGTGTGACAGGATCCTCCTGCTGGTGCTGTGACTGCCTACCATGCTGCATTAGCCTTGCTTACTACCATTGTGGCTAATGCTAACAATTTGCTTAACCTCAATTTGTGTTATGCCCCACTTATAGCTGACTTACTCAAACCTACATGAGGCCACCTTACGTTCCCAATCCTCCCCTGTCTGGCATGGAATAAATTAGAGATGAGCGGGTTCGGTTCCTCTGAATCCGAACCCGCCCGAACTTCAGGTTTTTTACACGGGTCCGAGCAGGCTCGGATCTTCCCGCCTTGCTCGGCTAACCCGAGCGCGCCCGAACGTCATCATCACGCTGTCGGATTCTCGCGAGGCTCGGATTCTATCGCGAGACTCGGATTCTATATAAGGAGCCGCGCGTCGCCGCCATTTTCACACGTGCATTGAGAGTCATAGGGAGAGGACGTGGCTGGCGTCCTCTCCGTTTAGAGAAGAGAGAGACACAGTATTTTGGGGAGCATTATTAGGAGGAGTACTACTATACTGTATACTACTATACTACTTTCTGAAGTGATATTTATAGATTAGATAGTGTGACTGTAAGTGTATTATCTGACTTGTGGGGGAGACCCTGACAGTGGGGAGCAGTTAGAGTCTGAGAGCAGGACTCAGGAGTACATATAACGTACAGTGCACACTTTTGCTGCCAGAGTCAGTGCCACACTGCCATTGTTGTGACCACACTGACCACCAGTATAATAATATATTTTGTGATTGTCTGCTTAGGCCTCGGAGTACTAGTTGCAAGTTGCAACGTGACCTGAAGTGACCACCAGTTTAATAATCAATCACCAGTATATATAATATATATATATATATATATATATAATTGTATATAATATATATATATATATATAATATTGTATACCACCTACCCGTGGTTTTTTTTTTTCATTCTTCTTTATACATACTACTATAGTAGCTTACTGTAGCAGTCTGCGGTGCTGTGCTGACCTGACAGTGTCCAGCAGGTCCGTCATCAGTCATTACATAATAAATATATATAGTACCTGTCCGGCTGCAGTACTAGTGATATTATATTGATTTCATCTCATTATCAATAATTTATCATCCAGTCTAGACTCTATATTAGCAGCAGACACAGTACGTTAGTCCACGGCTGTAGCTACCTCTGTGTCGGCACTCGGCAGTCCATCCATAATTGTATACCACCTACCCGTGGTTTTTTTTTTCCTTTCTTCTTTGTACATACTACTATAGAGTATAGTAGCTTACTGTAGCAGTCTGCGGTGCTGCTGAGCTGACAGTGTCCAGCAGGTCCGTCATCAGTCATCATTACCTAATAAATATATTATCTACCTGTCCGGCTGCAGTACTAGTGATATTATATATACATACATATATATATTGATTTCATCTCATTATCAATCATCCAGTCTATATTAGCAGCAGACACAGTACGTTAGTCCACGGCTGTAGCTACCTCTGTGTCGGCACTCGGCAGTCCATCCATAATTGTATACCACCTACCCGTGGTTTTTTTTTTTCTTTCTTCTTTGTACATACTACTATAGTATAGTAGCTTACTGTAGCAGTCTGCGGTGCTGCTGAGCTGACAGTGTCCAGCAGGTCCGTCATCAGTCATCATTACCTAATAAATATATTATCTACCTGTCCGGCTGCAGTACTAGTGATATTATATATACATACATATATATATATTGATTTCATCTCATTATCATCCAGTCTATATTAGCAGCAGACACAGTACGGTAGTCCACGGCTGTAGCTACCTCTGTGTCGGCACTCGGCAGTCCATCCATAAGTATACTAGTATCCATCCATCTCCATTGTTTACCTGAGGTGCCTTTTAGTTGTGCCTATTAAAATATGGAGAACAAAAATGTTGAGGTTCCAAAATTAGGGAAAGATCAAGATCCACTTCCACCTCGTGCTGAAGCTGCTGCCACTAGTCATGGCCGAGACGATGAAATGCCAGCAACGTCGTCTGCCAAGGCCGATGCCCAATGGCATAGTACAGAGCATGTCAAATCCAAAATACCAAATATCAGTAAAAAAAGGACTCCAAAACCAAAAATAAAATTGTCGGAGGAGAAGCGTAAACTTGCCAATATGCCATTTACCACACGGAGTGGCAAGGAACGGCTGAGGCCCTGGCCTATGTTCATGGCTAGTGGTTCAGCTTCACAGGAGGATGGAAGCACTCAGCCTCTCGCTAGAAAACTGAAAAGACTCAAGCTGGCAAAAGCACCGCAAAGAACTGTGCGTTCTTCGAAATCCCAAATCCACAAGGAGAGTCCAATTGTGTCGGTTGCGATGCCTGACCTTCCCAACACTGGACGTGAAGAGCATGCGCCTTCCACCATTTGCACGCCCCCTGCAAGTGCTGGAAGGAGCACCCGCAGTCCAGTTCCTGATAGTCAGATTGAAAATGTCAGTGTTGAAGTACACCAGGATGAGGAGGATATGGGTGTTGCTGGCGCTGGGGAGGAAATTGACAAGGAGGATTCTGATGGTGAGGTGGTTTGTTTAAGTCAGGCACCCGGGGAGACACCTGTTGTCCGTGGGAGGAATAGGGCCGTTGACATGCCTGGTGAAAATACCAAAAAAAATCAGCTCTTCGGTGTGGAAGTATTTCACCAGAAATGCGGACAACATTTGTCAAGCCATGTGTTGCCTTTGTCAAGCTGTAATAAGTAGGGGTAAGGACGTTAACCACCTCGGAACATCCTCCCTTATACGTCACCTGCAGCGCATTCATAATAAGTCAGTGACAAGTTCAAAAACTTTGGGTGACAGCGGAAGCAGTCCACTGACCAGTAAATCCCTTCCTCTTGTAACCAAGCTCACGCAAACCACCCCACCCCCAACTCCCTCAGTGTCAATTTCCTCCTTCCCCAGGAATGCCAATAGTCCTGCAGGCCATGTCACTGGCAATTCTGACGAGTCCTCTCCTGCCTGGGATTCCTCCGATGCATCCTTGCGTGTAACGCCTACTGCTGCTGGCGCTGCTGTTGTTGCTGCTGGGAGTCGATGGTCATCCCAGAGGGGAAGTCGGAAGACCACTTGTACTACTTCCAGTAAGCAATTGACTGTCCAACAGTCCTTTGCGAGGAAGATGAAATATCACAGCAGTCATCCTGCTGCAAAGCGGATAACTGAGGCCTTGGCATCCTGGGTGGTGAGAAACGTGGTTCCAGTATCCATCATTACTGCAGAGCCAACTAGAGACTTGTTGGAGGTACTGTGTCCCCGGTACCAAATACCATCTAGGTTCCATTTCTCTAGGCAGGCGATACCGAAAATGTACACAGACCTCAGAAAAAGACTCACCAGTGTCCTAAAAAATGCAGTTGTACCCAATGTCCACTTAACCACGGACATGTGGACAAGTGGAGCAGGGCAGACTCAGGACTATATGACTGTGACAGCCCACTGGGTAGATGTATTGCCTCCCGCTGCAAGAACAGCAGCGGCGGCACCAGTAGCAGCATCTCGCAAACGCCAACTCGTTCCTAGGCAGGCTACGCTTTGTATCACCGCTTTCCAGAATACGCACACAGCTGAAAACCTCTTACGGCAACTGAGGAAGATCATCGCAGAATGGCTTACCCCAATTGGACTCTCCTGGGGATTTGTGACATCGGACAACGCCAGCAATATTGTGCGTGCATTACATCTGGGCAAATTCCAGCACGTCCCATGTTTTGCACATACCTTGAATTTGGTTGTGCAGAATTATTTAAAAAACGACAGGGGCGTGCAAGAGATGCTGTCGGTGGCCCGAAGAATTGCGGGCCACTTTCGGCGTTCAGGCACCGCGTACAGAAGACTGGAGCACCACCAAAAATACCTGAACCTGTCCTGCCATCATCTGAAGCAAGAGGTGGTAACGAGGTGGAATTCAACCCTCTATATGCTTCAGAGGATGGAGGAGCAGCAAAAGGCCATTCAAGCCTATACATCTGGCCACGATATAGGCAAAGGAGGTGGAATGCACCTGTCTCAAGCGCAGTGGAGAATGATTTCAACGTTGTGCAAGGTTCTGCAACCCTTTGAACTTGCCACACGTGAAGTCAGTTCAGACACTGCCAGCCTGAGTCAGGTCATTCCCCTCATCAGGCTTTTGCAGAAGAAGCTGGAGACATTGAAGGAGGAGCTAAAACAGAGCGATTCCGCTAGGCATGTGGGACTTGTGGATGGAGCCCTTCATTCGCTTAACCAGGATTCACGGGTGGTCAATCTGTTGAAATCAGAGCACTACATTTTGGCCACCGTGCTCGATCCTAGATTTAAAACCTACGTTGTATCTCTCTTTCCGGCAGACACAAGTCTGCAGGGGTTCAAAGACCTGCTGGTGAGAAAATTGTCAAGTCAAGCGTAACGTGACCCGTCAACAGCTCCTCCTTCACATTCTCCCGCAACTGGGGGTGCAAGGAAAAGGCTAAGAATTCCGAGCCCACCCGCTGGCGGTGATGCAGGGCAGTCTGGAGCGAGTGCTGACATCTAGTCCGGACTGAAGGACCTGCCAACGATTACTGACATGTCGTCTACTGTCACTGCATATGATTCTCTCACCATTAAAAGAATGGTGGAGGATTATATGAGTGACCGCATCCAAGTAGGCACGTCAGACAGTCCGTACGTATACTGGCAGGAAAAAGAGGCAATTTGGAGGCCCTTGCAGAAACTGGCTTTATTCTACCTAAGTTGCCCTCCCTCCAGTGTGTACTCCGAAAGAGTGTTTAGTGCAGCCGCTCACCTTGTCAGCAATCGGCGTACGAGGTTACTTCCAGAAAATGTGGAGAAGATGATGTTCATTAAAATGAATTATAATCAATTCCTCCGTGGAGACATTCACCAGCAGCAATTGCCTCCAGAAAGTACATGGGGACCTGAGATGGTGGATTCCAGTGGGGACGAATTAATAATCTGTGAGGAGGGGAATGTACACAGTGAAAGGGGTGAGGAATCGGAGGATGATAATGAGGTGGACATCTTGCCTCTCTAGAGCCAGTTTGTGCAAGGAGAGATTGATTGCTTCTTTTTTGGTGGGGGCCCAAACCAACCAGTCATTTCAGTCACAGTCGTGTGGCAGACCCTGTCACTGAAATGATGGGTTCGTTAAAGTGTGCATGTCCTGTTTATACAACATAAGGGTGGGTGGGAGGGCCCAAGGACAATTCCATCTTGCACCTCTTTTTTCTTTCATTTTTCTTTGCATCATGTGCTGTTTGGGGAGTATTTTTTTGATGGGCCATCCTGCGTGACACTGCAGTGACACTCCTAGATGGGCCAGATGTTTGTGTCGGCCACTTGGGTCGCTTATCTTAGTCACACAGCTACCTCATTGCGCCTCTTTTTTTCTTTGCATCATGTGCTGTTTGAGGAGTATTTTTTTGAAGGGCCATCCTGTCTGACACTGCAGTGCCACTCCTAGATGGGCCAGGTGTTTGTGTCGGCCACTTGTGTCGCTTAGCTTAGTCACACAGCGACCTTGGTGCGCCTCTTTTTTTCTTTGCATCATGTGCTGTTTGGGGAGTATTTTTTTGAAGTGCCATCCTGCGTGACACTGCAGTGCCACTCCTAGATGGGCCAGGTGTTTGTGTCGGCCACTTGTGTCGCTTAGCTTAGTCACACAGCGACCTTGGTGCGCCTCTTTTTTTCTTTGCATCATGTGCTGTTTGGGGAGTATTTTTTTGAAGTGCCATCCTGTCTGACACTGCAGTGCCACTCCTAGATTGGCCAGGTGTTTGTGTCGGACACTTGGGTCGCTTAGCTTAGTCACACAGCTACCTCATTGCGCCTCTTTTTTTCTTTGCATCATGTGCTGTTTGGGGACAATTTTTTTGAAGGGCCATCCTGTCTGACACTGCAGTGCCACTCCTAGATGGGCCAGGTGTTTGTGTTGGCCACTTGGGTCGCTTAGCTTAGCCATCCAGCGACCTCGGTGCAAATTTTAGGACTAAAAATAATATTGTGAGATGTGAGGTGTTCAGAATAGACTGAAAATGAGTGGAAATTATGGTTATTGAGGTTAATAATACTTTGGGATCAAAATGACCCCCAAATTCTATGATTTAAGCTGTTTTTGAGGGTTTTTTAAAAAAAACACCCGAATCCGACAAAAAATTTCGGTGAGGTTTTGCCAAAACTCGTCCGAATCCAAAACATGGCCGCGGAACCGAACCCAAAACCAAAACACAAAACCCGAAAAACACGTACTTGGAGTTTACTTAGATATATGACGGTCATACTTGCCAACATTTTATAACAAGTTCCAGGGATGTTTGGCGGTTGAGCATAGTGCATGGTGGAATGTCATGTGCGGATCTGTCTAGGAGGAGCTTGGTGCACTACAACTCCCATCGTGTCATCTTTACTGGACTTCATTATAATGTGACGATTTGTTTTTAATTCATGTTAATTACTCATGTTCCATACATTTTCATTTATACAACTTAATGTGCACACAACACAATGTTTATAGATTCTGCAGAAACACCATGGGGCTGATTTACTGGTTCATGTCAGGTTTGGCCATCCAAGTGTGAGGTCAAGTTGATCAATAAGAAGGAAAGAATAGAAACTTAAAGTGGCACACTAACATTAATTAAATAGACACAAAATGTAACTTTTATTTATATACTTTTAAAAAGCCTGTAACTGTGAAATATTAAAACCACATACAAGTGAAAAGACAATGGGGTAATTCCAAGTTGATCGCAGCAGGAAATTTTTTAGCAGTTGGGCAAAACCATGTGCACTGCAGGGGGGCAGATATAACATGTGCAGAGAGAGATAGATTTGGGTGTGGTGAGTTAAATCTGCAATCTAATTTGCAGTGTAAAAATAAAGCAGCCAGTATTTACCCTGCACAGAAACAAAATAACCCACCCAAATCTAAAGGTGTGTACACACGGTGAGATCTTTTCTTCCGATTCTGACTATATAGTCAGAATCGGAAGAAAAGATAGTGCAGATCGCAAGGTGACAGTCACCTTGCGATCCCGATTCGATGCCGATATGCGGCCCCGCGCAGTCGGCATCGGCAGAAAAAATAGACTGTGCAGGCAAGTCAATCTTGACTATCTCTATAGAAGAGATAGTCAAGATTGACACTTAGCCAAAATCGCACAGAACCAGGATCGCAAGCACACTCATTATGTGCTTGCGATACTGGCTAAGTGCCGACCCGGCCCCTGTCACACAGTGAGAATCGGTTAAGTCCGAATCTCACCGTGTGTACACACCCTTGTGTACACTACACACGGTGAAATTCGGACTTAACCGATTCTCACTGTGCGACAGGGGCCGGGTCAGCACTTAGCCAGTATCGCAAGCACATAAGCCAGTATCGCAAGCACATAATGAGTGTGCTTGCGATCCTGGTTCTGTGCGATTTTGGCTAAGTGTCAATCTTGACTATCTCTTCTATAGAGATAGTCAAGATTGACTTGCCTTCACAGTCTATTTTTTCTGCCGATGCCGACCGCGCGGGGCCGCGCATTGGCATCGAATCGGGATCGCAAGGTGACTGTCACCTTGCGATCTGCACTATCTTTTCTTCCGATTCTGACTATATAGTCAGAATCGGAAGAAAAGATCTCACCGTGTGTACACACCCTAACTCTCTCTGCGAATGTTATATCTGCCCCCCCCCCCCCCCCCCCCGCAGTGCACATGGATTTGACCAACTGCTAAAAAATTTCCTGCTGCGATCAACTTGGAATTACCACCAATGTGTAACATAAATGTTTTAAAAACACACACTGTACTCCATGTGTTGTGCAATGGATATTAAGTTGATTCTGGGTACTATGACCTCCAATGGTATTCCGTGTGTTAATCAGAATGGTTATCCCAAGTAATTCCTATCAAAATATAGGTATCACATCGTGGACCAAATGTAATAGAGTGAGAGTTTCAGAAAGTGAGAGATTTGGTAAGGTTTTTCAGGTTTTTTTTAAAGTGGCAATCATGTACACTGCAAAACCAGGTTGATCGTGCTGTGCAATTGATTGCCACTTTAAAAATAACTGCAAAACCTTTCCAAATCTCTCACTTGGCCCCGTGTGTTTTATCTGGTGGATAAATAAATTGTTTGTAGTTTTTAATAGCTGCTATTAGCAGTATTAACTGCTCCACTTTGACCAATTATGTGTTTTCACCCAAATATATTATCAATAGTGGTTGACATACATTCTCAGTCTCTGCTGTCAATGCTGCCAGACAATGTGGATTATTCTCTATATTTCCTTATTGTATTGACTGATGCTGGAACAAATTCAATTGCAATGGCAGTGTGCAAACGTTCTCAGTCACCGCCAGTGGTGCAAGTAGAAAAAATGTCTTACAGGTACTGTGTGCGTGCGCCGAAGGCACGCGCATCAAAAACTGGGTGTGGCCAAATGCCACATGGGGTGTGGCCAATGAAAATGGGGGCGTGTTACACATATGGGGGGCTGCAGATACACATATGACCCCAATAGTGCCAGATACACATTGCCCCACAGTGCCAGATATACATTGCTCCACAGTGCCAGATATACATTGCCCCACAGTGCCAGATATACATTGCCCCGTGCCAGATACACGTTGCCCCACAGTGCCAGATACACAAATGCCCCCAGAGTGCCAGATATACATTGCTCCACAGTGCCAGATGCACAAATTCCCCCAGAGTGCCAGATATACATTGCCTCGCAGTGCCAGATACACATTGCCCCACAGTGTCCGATACACAAATGCCCCCAGAGTGCCAGATACACATTGCCTCACAGTGCCAGATACACATTGCCCCACAGTGCCAGATACACAAATGCCCCCAGAGTGCCAGATACACATTGCCTAACAGTGCCAGATACACATTGCCCCACAGTGCCAGATACACAAATGCCCCCAGGGTGCCAGATATACATTGCCTCACAGTGCAAGATACGCAAATACCCTCACTGTGTCAGATATACATTGCCCCCAGTGTCAGATACAGAAATGCCCCCAGTGGCAGATATGCCCCCAGTGCCAGATACAGAGATGCCCCCAGTGCCAGATACAGAAATGCTCCCCAGTGCCAGATACAGATATGCCCCCAGTGCCAGATACACGTCCCCCCAGTGCCACATATGCCCCCAGTGCCAAATACAGAAATGCCCCCAGTGCCAGATATAGAAATGCCTCCCAGTGCCAGATATTCCCCCAGTGCCAGATACAGAAATACCCCCCCAGTGCCAGATATGTCCCCAGTGCCAGATACAGAGATGCCCCTAGTGCCAGATATGCCCCCATTTCCAGATACAGAGATGCCCCCCAGTGCCAGATACACATGTCTCCCCAGTGCCAGATATGCCCTCAGTGCCAAATACAGAAATGCCCCCAGTGCCAGATATGCCCCCAGTGCCAGATATAGAAATGCCCCCCAGTGCCAGATATTCTCCCAGTGCTAGATACAGAGATGCCCCCAGTGCCAGATATGCCCCCAGTGCCAGATACAGAGATGCCCCCAGTGCCAGATACATAAATGCCCCCCAGTGCCATAAACAGAGATGCCCCCAGTGCAAGATATGCTCCCAGTGCCCGATACAGAAATGCCTTCCAGTGCCAGATACATATGTCCTCGCAGTGCCAGATATGTTCCCAGTGCCAGGTACACATGTCCCCTCTCCCACCCACCCCATTCCCTGCTGCTCACCGCTGCTGCTTCCTGTGTGTGAGGGGAGGAGAGCGCAGTATGCGCTTCTCCTGCCACTCAGTGTCTACCTTTAATTAGGCGCCAATCCGTGATCATGGGCTGGCACCAAACTGAAGGTAGCAGCAGCACGGTGAGCAGCAGCAGGGGAGGGAGGGAGCGGCGGCGTGGGTACAGCGTACCCACCGCTAAATTCTTAAGGGTACGCCATACCCACCCGTAACCGCACACTTGCAACACTGGCTCACCGCTGGCAACGTTGCCAGATCAAATACACTGTTCTATGTGGGTTATTCCAAGTTGATCGCACAAAGCAACTTTTTGCTGCTGGTGCGATCAACTAATCTCCACCTATGGGGCAGTGTATTTTAGCACAGCAAGGCTGCGAACGCTTGTGCAGCCTGCTATGCTAAAGAAGTTTCACTCAAAACAAGACCAGCCCTGGACATACTTACCCTGTGCGACAGATCCAGCGATGATGGGGCCGGCTTTTACGTCACACCTCCGCCCTCCGTTCCCCTGGACACTCCTGCATTTTATTTGCCACTCCCCGAAAACGGCAGCAAACGGTAATGTCAAAGTCGAAAAATATCATGCTTCACATTGCCTTGTACTAACCCCAATGCACATGCCCGCTGCTCGTGCATATAGTCTGCTGTACGTGCACATGTCCGCAAATTGCGTACGCTCGCTCCGGCGAGTACGCGCGGTATATGCGTATTTACGGTAGATTTTATGAGCTTGTAGCGGGCGACTCGTTTATAGTATATTTAACCCACATAGTGTGTTTTGTAGGTAATATTCCCTTTAATAATATCTGTAAGTATGGTTAATGTAAATGGTTCGGGGACTTGGGAATTCCTCTTTTCATGATACGAAGGGTCTGACACAGGTTGAACAGTGGTGTCTGGTACCTAACTGAAGAGTATTTTATCAGGAATATTCCTGTGTTGGTTAGGAAGAGATGAATCGCTCCTGCGTATAGTTATGATTAAAAGTAGTTTATGGACATTTACTGTATTTACAGTTCATTATCCATGCGGCGGGAATCCTGAGGATACCTCCCACCTTAGCAGTTTGAAATAGTCACAGCCCACCTGTTCAAATCCACCTATGACCTTTTGTTATAATGCAGGGGGACATTCCTGTGTCCAATGAACAATAAGATTGTAGGGCCCTTTGTAGTGTACTGTATGTTGTGTATATAAGGCAGCCAGCCTGGGCCAGCTCACTCACTTCTCTCCACAAGGTTTTCATCATTGACTAACTGAGAGCTGGTTTCCAGGACTGCGCTAGCGATCATTCCCACATGTGTAAGTTTCTCTGTGACCATCTTTGTTCTCCGCCTGTGTTAGCCATTTACTCTTTCTCTTTGTATGTTATTGTTTGCGATTGTGCCGCTATTGTATATTTATGTATAGTTATTATGTTTAGGTATTAATGTTAGTTTTGTAGTGTATAAGCTGTAACTGTTTCCCCTTTTTACATACTAAAATCATCTAGATAAAGGTTTTGGAACCTTACAAGGTATCGTGTGTTTATCATTACATTGCTAAGGGTATACTGAGCGTCTAAGTCGCTCAAACAGCTTTTATATTAACAAGGTTAAGAAGCGTTATAACATTACAGTATTACAGTACTAAGGTTTACAGTATAAGCATATCCTGTGTTTAAAGTTTATAAAAGTACTGTCTGTGTGTACGCTCGCTGTGTGTATTCCGTACACTCAGCGCAGTGTGTGTACGTAACTTGCGTACCACGTGCGAGGTCTTTGTACGCAAATAGCGTACGGAGTGCGTAGCACGTGCACGTGGTTCAGCGGCCATTACGGCTTGAAGGTATTAGTAAATAGCTCGTGATATAAGATAAATAGTTAGCTTTATCATTTGAGGGCTCGTCCGTCCTCCACATATCCGCACTAGCGAACACAAGCAGACTTTATCTGTCAGCAAAGGGCGGGAAGGTAGTATCCCTTTGTATCCGTGTTGGTGGTTGGGGATACGGTAGTGCTGATCAGATAAGCGTCTGCTTCGCTTAGTTGTAGGAGTGCTGGTGGAATCCGGAACCGGAAGGTAAGAACAGTACGCTATTGTCTTTTAAAACTTTATTTCTGTTTTGATACACATTGCGTACGAAATACACGCACACACCTGCATTTTCATTTGTGTACGTTCACATATCTCACTTTCCTGTTTGCCATTTATCATTGATAACGTGCTGAGAAAGATATGTTGCTATTTGTAGTTAAAAGTAAAATTAATACGTAAGGGAGTAATTTGTAAAACACGCACACGGCCTTGCCTAAGATACAAGGGAGATCTGTGTGGTGCTCGGTAAATGATTACAGTTAAATATCATTTGCATTGATAGAAACGTGTTACTTGTGTTACTGTGGACGTGTCTGGCCTGTGTACACGTGTCCCTAACAAAGGGCGGGACAAGCGTACGCGACGCAAAGGTCGATACACGTAGCGTATATTACGCAACGGAGCGTATGGGTACGCCACTTAATACAAATCACACGGTAGTTTTGTTTTAGTAGGCGATACGGAGGCAACGCGATAATAGCGCAAGTTAATCTCAGTGTCCAAAATTTTAATCCTTCTCTAGTTGCAACTCCTCTGGGACTAGCCTGTGTTACTGCATGAAAGGAATTTTCTGTACAGAAAAGAAAGTAAAGAGTATATGAGGTGAAAGAGTATGTGCATATATATATAAGTTTCTCATTTTTGGTTGGAACCTAGGAAATCTAGTTCTCATAGAGGTACATCCGTGCGAGTGATAGCACGTGGTGGCTTGGGAGGCATCCCTTGTTAGTCTTGTAATAAGAGCATTAGAGTATAGCAGATTAGGAGGTCTACTGTAGACACAGACCAGGAGGTCACAGACCAGGAGGTCCAGGTACAGCAGACTAGGAAGTCCGCTAGAGATAGAGTCAAGAGGCACAACCCCGGGAGGGTTGGTGCAATACCCATATAGGCCATCAAGCTCAAGCTGAAAGGAATTCGCAGCCGCAATTATCGATGCCGCTGGTCGTAAGGCGTATAAATAATAGTTATTTATACACAGTGCGACTGTACCGCATGTAATTGTGTGCATTAGTTTGTAACTTGACCCAGTACCATTTGCGTACGCTAGTGGGGTCATAAACGCTATTTGTACATTCTAACGTGATTTGTGTAATTTTTTTTATTTTAAGGGAGGTTTGCTGATCACTCAGAAATTCTCCAGCAACTGATATTTACTGGGAAGGGTAAGTGCTCTGCGGATCACACCCACATGTTCCAGTAAATAGAGGTTCAGGTCGCAGGGGCCCTGGGTTGAGTACGCCAGCGCTAAGGCAGTGTGTGGGCGTATTGGTCGACGTGGGCGAGTGTGTGAAGGTACTCGGTAAACTTTCACCGTCGGCCTACCCCGGACAACTTGGTTTTTGTAAGGGTTCGCTGAAGACCCTGATTTGAAGGTCAGAGGTAGTGAAAGCAACACCTGCAAAGATGGGGGCCAGTTGTTCAGGTAGGGGGCGATCAACCCTGGTTCAGGTTGATTTAGTAAACCGGCCAATAGGGTCGGCAAGGTATATCATGTGTGAAAAATACGGGTCACACACAGAGGTTTTGTGCGATGAATGGGAAAGAATGACTGTGCATGATGGGGAAAAGTTCCCACGAGTAGGCAGTTTTAGTCCTGAGGTGTTGCAAAATCTAAGGAGAAGGATATGTCTAATTAAGTCTGCGAAGAGACGGATCAGACATTATGATTATTTACAATTATGGCAACAGGAGGGTGAAATACAAAGAGGATTGGCTCAAGCGGCTGGTTCAAACCCTATCAGGAAACTGATAGCCACCGCACCACCACCACCATACATAACAGGAGAGAAAGTGGTTACAGAGAATGGCACACTGGTGTATGATAAACATGCACTTAGTAAATGTATAGATGTTAAGAGTAACGTAAATAAGGTTATTGATGCTAATGTTAACCAGTGCAAGCTGTACCCTGTTTTAAACTTTCCCCAGGATTGCGACCAGGAAGATGAGCCCACCACAATATCGGCACTCTCTCTAGCAGCCACCATACAAGAGACTACAGTGGGCACGGCCCAACCAGTAAGAGTAGTATCAAAGGCCCCTAGTGGAGGGACAGGTGAGGTCGTATCAACTGGTAAGTACGGCACTGTACACTATGAGAAACCATTACACCACATGCTGTAGAATCTACTCAGAATGACGTTATTGAACTTAATCCTGTCAGGGTAATTGCGGTCCCAAATGGGAAAACTGACGCATCGGGAGCCACTCCCGTCAGGAACATCGCCATGCACTGCCCTTTTTCCCGAACAGAATTAAGATCAATGATGTCTGAATTCCCTGATCCTAGGAAAGATCTAGTTGCAAGCCAGAAATACATTAGAGAGCTAGGTAATTCTGCAGAGCCCAATAACAAAGATTGGCGGACACTGCTGAGGGCATGTTTACCCTCCAATGTCGACTCAGTGAAATTTATCGCTGACTGTAAATTAAATGAAGAGGTACCCCTTACGGATGAGTACAACCAAGATAATGTAAAAAGAATCAATCTGCAGTTAGGAGTATATTTCCCAGCTGTTGCTAAGTGGAACAAAATTTTCTCCATCAAGCAAAAAGAGGGAGAAATAGCTGCTGATTATTTTCATCGGGCACTGCAGGAAATGGCTAAGTATACAGGGATAGAAGACATTAAGACAAATGTGAATCATAGAGAAGTAGCAGTTTCTGTGTTAATGGATGGTTTAAAGGAAGTATTGAGGACAAGGGTACAGACCACCCAACCATGTTGGCGAGGTTTGTCGGTGGCTACTTTGAGAGACCGCTATTGATCATGATCGGAACATCACCAAACACAGGGAGTCGCAGAGTGATAAGCTGATGGCCGTAAGTATACAGGCCCTTACCACAAGGCCAACTCAGCATAAGTCTCAGACCCCTGTGGGTAAGTCAAATGTGTTAGTTTGTTATCATTGTCACAAAGAGGGACATTTTGCACGGGAATGTAGATCAAGAAATACACAAAAATCATATCAAACCCCTAGACAACGACATGACATACGAGATTGGGATCAAGGACCGCAGAGACGGAGTTATGAGCCACACGCAGGGGAAACAAGAAGGTATCCCCCAAGAAGAGACTGGCAAGTCTCTGATAGTTCCCATTTACCCCCTTCACAGGTAATAGCTGCCAGTGCGATGCAGGGAGGTCACCACACACCATAGGGGTGGGGCCACACCTGTAATCTGCAGCCAGTGAAATTAATTGCGAGTCTTGGAAGTGAACCCGAGGTCACAATTGATGTAGCTGGTAGATCTCTAAATTTCCTTGTAGATACGGGGGTGGCCAAGTCAGTGATAAATTCGACCGTGGGCATGAGAACCACTGGTAAAACAATTCCAGCCATGGGAGTAACAGGAGTAGTACAACACTATCCTTTAAGCAAACCTGCAGAGATTACGATAGGGCCTTTGCATACCAAGCATTCTTTTCTGCTGGCTGCATCGGCTCCGACTAATCTCCTTGGGAGAGATTTACTGTGCAAAATGGGATGTGTCATATATTGTACTCCTGAAGGTGTGTTCTTGGACATACCCGAGAGCCGCGCTCAGGAAGTACAGGATATGCTAGATTCCCCAACAAGATTAATGTCACACACTGTTGTTGTAAATAGGTGTCCGTCCAAGGTAGAGGAAATGATTTCCCAGATACCGGAATCACTTTGGACCAAAGATGGACAAGACACTGGATTGATGGCAAATGTAGCTCCTGCAGTAGTACAAGTAAAAGATGGTAGGATAGCTCCAAAAATCCCACAATACCCTCTGAAGCCAGAGGTGGAGTAAGGAGTTTACCCTGTAATAGAGCGCTTGCTACAACAGGGCATTCTGGTAAGGACGTCCAGCACTGCCAATAGTCCCATCTTCCCTGTTAAAAAGAGTGGGGGGAGGGGTTACAAACTAGTGCAGGATCTAAGAGGGATCAACAAAATAGTTGAGAGTCAATTCCCCGTAGTGCCAAATCCAGCTGTCATCCTTATGCAAATCCTTCCCACTGCCAAATTTTTCACTGTGATTGACCTCTGCTCCGCCTTCTTCTCGGTACCTCTGCACCCTGACAGTCAATACTTATTCGCATTCACATACAGAGGAGTTCAGTACACCAGGACTCGTTTACCCCAAGGTTTCATTGACAGTCCAAGTATTTTCTCACAGGCCTTGCATGATTGTTTACAGTCTTTTCAACCTGAGAGCGGATCAATATTAATACAGTACGTAGATGACCTTCTGCTGTGTTCGGATTCGCTCGAATCGTCCCTGAGAGATACGAAACAACTCCTGTTCATCTTTCAGACACCGGACACAAGGTTTCCAAAGATAAGTTACAATTATGCCAGACCAGGGTAAAATATTTGGGACACTGTCTGACACAAGGACTGAGACACCTCACCGCTGATAGAATTCAAGCAATTCATGACATGACTCTGCCACAAACCCAGCAACAGATTAGAACATTTTTAGGAATGTGTGGGTATTGCCGTAACTGGATCCCAGGTTTTTCCATACTGGCTTTGCTTTGCAGGAGATGGTCTCATCAAACAAACCAGATCGGATTTCGCACACAGACGAGTCTGAGATGGCATTTGAAAGACTTAAACAGTGCCTAACGCAGACACCAGCATTAGGTATGCCAGATTATGGGAAACCCTTTGAGCTGTATGGAACGGAGAATGCTGGGTGTGCGGCAGGTGTCTTAACCCAGAAGCATGGTGATGCCAGCAGGCCGGTATCCTACTACAGCGCTCAGCTAGACACGGTAGCGCGATCCCTCCCCACATGTTTGCGAAGTGTTGCAGCGATAGCATTGCTAGTAAGTAAAAGCGAAGATGTAGTCCTAGGACACAACCTCACAATTCATACACCACATGCAGTGTCAGCTTTACTGAATTCTGCCCAAACCAGACACGTCTCATCAGCGCGGTTTACAAGATGGGAATTGGCATTAATGGCCCCGGTAAACATCACCATAAGGAGATGCAGCGCATTAAATCCTGCAACATATCTCCCAGGTGTGCCTGGACAGGCACAAAGGGTGGAGGATGAGAGTGATGGTGAAGGAGGATTTAGTACAGGAGATGACACACATGATTGTATGGAATATTTGACCCAAAATTTCACGGCAAGGCCTGGCATCAGTGACAACCCACTGGAAGATGTAGATTTTACTTTCTACACTGACGGTAGTTGTCACAGACAGACGGACTCGGGAGACTTGTGTACTGGATACGCAGTCGTAGATGACCAAGGTACCATAGAAGCGGAACCCCTAGGCCCACCACACTCAGCACAAGTTGCTGAGCTAGTTGCCCTAACCAGAGCATGCGAATTGGCTAAAGGCAAGTCAGCCAATATCTACACGGATTCTAGGTACGCCTTCGGAGTAGTCCATGATTTCGGGGCCCTATGGCGCCTCAGACATTTCATGACGGCAGCTGGCACACCCGTAGCGCATGCAGCCCACATCAAAAGACTCCTAACAGCGATACAGGAACCTGACAGAGTGGCTGTTATCAAGTGTAAAGCTCACACGTATAGCCAAGACCCGGTATCACTTGGTAACAGCCGAGCAGACGAAGCTGCTAAATCAGCAGCCGGTACCCCCATACAGACAGACATCACACAACTGATGGTATTCAGTACCGTCAATACACAGAAATTGTGTGAAATGCAAAATTTGTGTCCTCCACAGGAAAAGGCAGTTTGGAGGTCAAAAGGATATGGCCTGGAGTCCTCAGGACTCTGGACAGATGAACAGGGTAAGCCAGTGGCACCCAGAGCATACCTTCCAAGTCTAGCGGAAGCGGCACATGGGCTGACTCATCTAGGCAAAGAAGGAATGTGTAAATTGGTAAGAGCTTATTGGTGCGCCCCAGGATTTTCTTCCCATGCGGGTAAAAGAGCGATGACATGTCTCACCTGCTTGAGGAAGAATATCGGAAAGGCAATACCAACAGAGCCATCCCATATCCCTCCTACAGATGGCCCTTTCCAGGTAATACAAATCGATTTCATACAATTGCCACCTTGTAGAAATTTAAAGTATGTATTGGTTTGTATTGACGTGTTTTCAAATTGGGTTGAAGCATTTCCCGCGGCCACAAATACCGCTGTGTTTACTGCAAAGAAAATTGTGCAGGAATTTGTGTGCAGGTATGGTATCCCTAGAATCATTGAAAGTGATAGGGGTACCCATTTTACAGGTGAAGTTTTTCAAGCAATGTGTAAGTTAATGGGAATTAATAGTAAGCTGCATACTTCGTACCGCCCCCAGGCGAGTGCGAAAGTGGAAAGAGTAAACAGCACTATTAAAAACAAATTAAGCAAGGTAATGGCTGAAACAGGATTGTTGTGGCCCGAAGCTTTACCAATCGTATTATACAGCATCAGAACCACTCCCAGGTCCCCTCTTAATCTGTCTCCTTTTGAAATTCTGTTTGGTCGACAACCCCATGTTATGATTAACCCCCAGGATGATTTGAAGTGTAACAATGAAGTAACCATAAAATATTTGGTTAAGATGAGTAAGCAATTGAGGAATCAGAATGATAATCTGAAGTTGGTGATTCCTGATCTACCAGACAGTAATTGTCATGACATTGAACCTGGGGATTATGTAATGATACGGAATTTTCTACGCTCAGGTTGCCTTATTGACAGATGGGAAGGACCATATCAAGTCTTATTAACCAGCACAACAGCATTGAAGGTTGCCGAGAGGGAGACTTGGGTCCATTCGTCTCATTGTAAGAAGGTTGCTGATCCAGAGAGGTCCCGCGACAAAGAACAGACGGTAGAGGAAATTGTATCGTTAGAGTGTCTGTTTCAGGATGGTTGAGACGGCACCTGAGCACTGAGAATAATAAGATCGGAGGCGGTTGTCGAGCTAGATTTCTTTTTCCCTTTTGTTGTTTTCTCCACTTCCCATCTCCCTCATTTTCTACCTCCCCCTTCTCATTCTTCTCCTTTTCCTCCTATAAGATGGACTTACCCCAAGAGACTGTGATCCGGATTTTCCTGTTGACCCTGTTGTTGACCAGAGCAGTCTGTTTCGGTGAGAGTACCATGGAGGTCGAGAAAGGGTCTGGAATGGGTTCTGATGACCAGGATGGAGGCGTAGATTTCCAAGAGCAACACAATCACTGAGTAAAGGCGAGTATCAGAAAACGATCTGGTAGCATTGACAATAGAATGAATTGTGAAGGATTGTTAGCTGAAGAAAACTGCATCTGTAGGCATTGTGACAATATAGTTGAGGATGGGTGCATCAAGAAATGTCAGTCCAGTTTTAATATCAACATGGACCGGCATCCATTGGGTGACTATCATTCCTTAGTGGGTAAAGTGTTAAACCAGACAGACTGTTGGGTATGCTCTCAAGTACCTCAAGGTCATAGCAAATCAGGACTAGAACCATTCCCTTTAACTGTAGGAGAGGTATTTGAGTTAAGTGGTGGGAGGCCGGTGGACAAGAGGTTTAATATCTCTAGTCCTCCTAGTTTGAAGCTCCACCAATATCATGTGGATAGGTCCTTAGTATGTTTTAACATTTCCAATCCCCGAAAGCCGGGAAATTGGGAAGTGTCATGGAGTAATCAAACCATGACATTTTCACATAGAGCCGATAGAATGCCCATAGATTCAAAGCTTATACGCCAGATAGCCGACAGTGGAAAATTTTTCCGGTATAGATATACTCTAGGAAGTAGGACCATGCGAGTTGGAGAAGTATCACCAGGATACTGTGCACATATCGTACAACCAGATACGTGTACTAGAAAGATGGGAGAATTAGGGTTAGGAGATTTCACATGGAAAGTTTGTAACATGGTTATGTCATACTCCGTCCCATATGTTCTCCCCGATGATGCATATTTCATATGCGGGAGGAAGGCGTATAAGTGGCTTGCCCCAAACTCAGAGGGATTGTGCTACATTGGAAAAGTACTGCCTGAAGTAATGACTGTATCCCATATCAAAATGAAGGACATTCACCGCGGTGCCCAAGCTCCTTATACTCACACTCATTACGAGCACGTCGTTAAAAGGCACCTGATAGAGAGGACAGAGCATCCGGCCTCTGATCTGATCCATGAATCCACCGGGATTCAATTCCTACTCGCGTTAGATATCACTCGTACCGCCAGAGGATTGATAAATTATAGATATATATCTGCGCTAGCAAACTTGTTAGACAATATCACCGAAATGTATGACGACACGTTCAGGTATACTGGGCGAGAGCTACAAGCCTACAAAACAGAGCTGGTTCAGCATAGGATGATTCTCAATTATCTCACAGCAGTGACAGGCGGGTATTGTGTTACCCTAGCAACTCAATATGGTGTAAAGTGCTGCACGTATATCACAAACAGCACTGAGGACCCGGCCGAGGTCATAGACCAAAAGATGGATGACATTTTGCAATTAAAGTGGGAGTTTCGAAGGAGGCATAATCTCACTCTCGCTGCTGTGGGTAATGAGCTGACCGGTTGGGTGTCATGGTTGAACCCACGAAATTGGTTCTCTGGTTTAGGAGAATGGGCCCAAGGTATTATCATGGATGTAGGGAAATTTCTCTTGTGTATTCTGGGAGTCGTCATATTGGTTGGTCTGATATTTAGATGCGTTCGGACTTTAACGAAGTGTAAAGGTAGTACCAGAGTGATGAGTCTGAGGAGCGAGGACACTGTAATAACAACAACTAATTTAATTTATGACCCAACGATAGAGACAATGTTGTGATGAAAATGTGATTCCACGGTCCGTTTCTTTCACCCGTTTCTCCTTTGTTTTCCTCCAAGGTACAAAGACATCCGCTTGGAAGAAGAATTTGACAACCTCTCTTATACAGACCACTGATGAACTGTGTCACAGACACCCAATACTTTTAGTGACTTTAACTTTCTACTGGAAACCCAATACTTTAGAGTCTGTAATTTTATGGACACTAGAAAAGCTTTTGTTCACCACTTACAGCAAAAGCACCGTGAGACATCAGACAACATGTACATCAGACTAGACAGGGGGCGATCGGGCACCAGTCAGATTGATAAAGTATTGATATGAGGGAACCAAAGATTGGACAATTAGACGCTCAAAATAGGAAAAAGAAAAAAACACATATGTTTTTTACTTAGGTAGATAGCGTTGTCCTAGTTTCCCTCCCTCTCCCAGAACATGTACATCAGACAAGACCTCAATCGGCGACTGTACATTAAAACTCACATAGTTTATGACTGCATTTATAATGATTGTCTCTTATCTTCATCCCTACAACCTCCAGGTAGTATCCCACATAGTCGACAGGTGATTCTCACATATTAGCATCCACATACTCTACCCCTTCATGTATCATCAACTAATGTGCACCCCATTTGTTGTAACCAAAAGCCGAAAAGAGCTTGGTAGAGTTTGACAGCCCATCCACAAACCCTTAATACGGGATAAGAAGGATTCAAATGTATACTTCGCAATACCTCGAAGCTTGATTTAAAACACATACGGCACGATGATACATGACCCCTCAGACATGGATTCATACACACATGCTTTACTATCTCACTAGGTCACATCTTTCCCACCTTCTCCTCTCCTCCCTTTACCCAATCATAAAAAGGTATTTACATGATGACATATATTTTTCTGTTTGAATTGTTTAGGAAGTGGCAGTTATTGATGACTGCCAAAGGGTGGACTGTCAAAGTCGAAAAATATCATGCTTCACATTGTCTTGTACTAACCCCAATGCACATGCCCGCTGCTCGTGCAAATAGTCTGCTGTACGTGCACATGTCCGCAAATTGCGTACGCTCGCTCCGGCGAGTACGCGCGGTATATGCGTATTTACGGTAGATTTTATGAGCTTGTAGCGGGCGACTCGTTTATAGTATATTTAACCCACATAGTGTGTTTTGTAGGTAATATTCCCTTTAATAATATCTGTAAGTATGGTTAATGTAAATGGTTCGGGGACTTGGGAATTCCTCTTTTCATGATACGAAGGGTCTGACACAGGTTGAACAGTGGTGTCTGGTACCTAACTGAAGAGTATTTTATCAGGAATATTCCGGTGTTGGTTAGGAAGAGATTAATCGCTCCTGCGTATAGTTATGATTAAAAGTAGTTTATGGACATTTACTGTATTTACAGTTCATTATCCATGCGGCGGGAATCCTGAGGATACCTCCCACCTTAGCAGTTTGAAATAGTCACAGCCCACCTGTTCAAATCCACCTATGACCTTTTGTTATAATGCAGGGGGACATTCCTGTGTCCAATGAACAATAAGATTGTAGGGCCCTTTGTAGTGTACTGTATGTTGTGTATATAAGGCAGCCAGCCTGGGCCAGCTCACTCACTTCTCTCCACAAGGTTTTCATCATTGACTAACTGAGAGCTAGTTTCCAGAACTGCGCTAGCGATCATTCCCACGTGTGTAAGTTTCTCTGTGACCATCTTTGTTCTCCGCCTGTGTTAGCCATTTACTCTTTCTCTTTGTATGTTATTGTTTGCGATTGTGCCGCTATTGTATATTTATGTATAGTTATTATGTTTAGGTATTAATGTTAGTTTTGTAGTGTATAAGCTGTAACTGTTTTCCCCTTTTTACATACTAAAATCATCTAGATAAAGGTTTTGGAACCTTACAAGGTATCGTGTGTTTATCATTACATTGCTAAGGGTATACTAAGCGTCTAAGTCGCTCAAACAGCTTTTATATTAACAAGGTTAAGAAGCGTTATAACATTACAGTATTACAGTACTAAGGTTTACAGTATAAGCATATCCTGTGTTTAAAGTTTATAAAAGTACTGTCTGTGTGTACGCTCGCTGTGTGTATTCCGTACACTCAGCGCAGCGTGTGTACGTAACTTGCGTACCACGTGCGAGGTCTTTGTACGCAAATAGCGTACAGAGTGCGTAGCACGTGCACGTGGTTCAGCGGCCATTACGGCTTGAAGGTATTAGTAAATAGCTCGTGTTATAAGATAAATAGTTAGCTTTATCAGTAACTTGACGCCCCGGGAACGCCCTCTTGCTGGCCATCTTCTTGCGGTCGCCGCTGCGACCGCTTTCTTCTCTGTTAGCGTAGTTGCCCGGCGACAAAGCAACGACGAGCGTGTGCAATGCGCATGCCGTGCATGCGCATTCCAAACCCATTTGCACCGCAGCGAAGAACCGATGCGTGTGAACTGGTCGGAATGACCCCTTATATGCATTGCCCTTGAATTAGTTGCTCCTGGCACTATCCGCCTATTCATACAGCAGTGTAGGGAATCCCGTTCCGTATTTGGTGAATCCACATAATGTGATTGCTACTATGAGGTGTTACATAAAGAGTTCTGGAGTACACTAATAAATTATAAGACTATGCTGCTCACCGACTGATTTAAACTAAACTGGACCTGACATATATATTATTGCATTCAGTGACTCTACAATTACCGACAATTACTGGAAAACACATGATGTGATACCTGTATTTTGAGATAAGCTGAAGGCTGCATAAGCCTGAGGACATATAAGAGACCAATTTTTTGTGATTGGTTGTTTATGACTAAGCAGTTGCTAGGCAGATCAGTGTTTTCTTGGGTATTTTTCCTATAGGATTATAGGGCTGTCCATCAAGGGTTTAGGGGTTGGTTTTGGAATAATATATAAGCCATAGTCATGTGCCTCAGACTTCCTCTTGCCAGTTTGGAATGCCCTCCCGCCCGCCCTGATTATATTTTTTCCTGCATCTTGTCTTTCTCGGTGGGCTCTTGACAGCCAGATTGGCGGGAAGTCGCTACCAACCAGCGGTCAGATGGGCATAAGTGGTCATTGTGGGGCACCCTCTTTTATGGGAGTGTGTGAAAAAACGCTGCAGTTTCTGGGAAAAACGCGGGAGTGGCTGAAGAGACGGGGGAGTGTCTGGGCGAACGCTGGGTGTGTTTGTGACGTCAAACCAGGAACGACAAGCACTGAACTGATCGCACTGGAAGAGTAAGTCTCGAGCTACTCAGAAACTGCACAGAAAAATCTTTTCGCAATATTGCGAATACTTCGTTCGCAATTCTGCTAAGCTAAGATACACTCCCAGAGGGCGACGGCTTAGCGTGTGTACTGCTGCGAAAAGCGGCTAGCGAGCGAACAACTCGGAATGAGGGCCCATGTGCACTGCAGGGGAGGCAGATATAACATGTGCAGAGAGAGATAGATTTGGGTGTGGTGAGTTCAATCTGCAATCTAAATTGCAGTGTACAAATAAAGCAGCCAGTATTTACCCTGCACAGAAACCAAATAACCCACCCAAATCTAACTCTCTCTGCAAATGTTATATCTGCCCCCCCCCCCCCCCTGCAGCGCACATGGTTTTGCCCAACTGCTAAAATATTTCCTGCTGCGATCAACTTGGAATTACCCCCATTGTCTTTTCACTTGTATGTGGTTTTAATATTTCACAGTTACAGGCTTTTTAAAGGTATATAAATAAAAGTTACATTTTATGTGCCTAATTCATGTTAGTGCGCCACATTAAGTCCAATTGTTTCCTTCTTTTTGTATACAAGTTTCTATATATTGGCAAAAATATATTCCGTGGCAGCACCCCCACTCTGAGTCAAATCCATGACAGTGAATATAATATGGGGTTTCATTTAAATTATACAGAATAATACAAGTGCAGTAGATGTCCCATTTCCCCTTTCCTATTTAAAGTGACATATTGATCAATAATCCTGGGCCGCAGCTCCAGAGGCGGGATGGGCCTGCGTGTGGCCCGCTGTACAGTGAAGACATTGGATAACAGCTGATGTCCTCTCATGCTTTACAGTGTTTAGTTGCAGAATTGGTGGTGGTGGTGGGTGTTTGGTAGGGTAAAGCACTGAGGCTCATTACAAATACTGGGGTCTATTTACTAAGTCTTGGAGAGAGATAAAGTGGATGGACATAAGTACCAGCCAATCAGCTGCTAACTGTCATATTACAGACTGGGTTTGAAAAATGACAGGAGCTGATTGGCTGGTACTTTATCTCCATCCACTTTATCTCTCTCCAAAGCTTAGTACATAGACCCCATTGTATGCAGTGGATGTGGGGGTGATGAAATTGTTAAAAAATAGATAATTTTTTGCTGGTGAACTACAGGGCCCAGATAGCACACACTTACCAACTTCCTGGCTGCCAGTTGGGAGGGGTATGGCGCAATGATGTGGGCAGTCAGGGCCGGCCCTAACCCATATGATGCCCTAGGCCAGATTTTGGCTGGTGCCCCCTAGCACCGCCGCTAGTTTTTCCTCTGACCCTGCACTCCTTTCCCAGCACCATCACCCCTTACCCATAGCAGTCCTCATTTTGGTTATCCTACCCCCTATATTTTAATTAGGAACAGTGCGCACATTCAACGCACAGCCCAAAAAGGGGCGTGTTCTTGCCGGGAAGGGGTATGGCCTCACAATAGTACCCCCAATTCAGATTGCGCCACACAGCAGTGCAACTTTATTCACATTTTATCATGCAATAGTGTCCCTTATTCATGATACATCACACAGTAGTACCACTTTACCTTACATACGTTACTCGTCACAGTAGTGCCCCTTATTCACATTACATCACACTGAATTGCTCCTTATTCACATTACACCACACCATATTGCTCTTTGTTCACATTAGACAAACACAGTAGTGCTCTTTCTATACATTACGCCACACAGTAGAGCACCTTATACACATAATGCCACACATTAGTAATGCATTTATAGACATAATACCACACAGTAATGCCCTTATACATATGACACACATTATTAATGTCCTTATAAATTTAATGTATCTTACACACTTTGCCAACCTTTATTAATGCCCTTATACACATAATGTCCCTTTCACATATGCTGCACATTATTAGTACCCTTATACACATAATGACACACATAATGCCCCTTACACATATGCCGTACATTATTAATGCATTTATACACATGACACACATATTGCCCCTTACACATATGCCGAACGCTACTGCACAACCAACCCACCCGCACACAGCACTCACATGGCCGCTAACACTGTGACCTCTTCCTCTGCTTGGATACAGATGTGTCCTCATACACGCAGCAGGAGGTGCCTGGCGTGAGTCAGCTGGCAGCTCTGCTAATGTCAGGCGCCTTTTTTGACAAAAAAATGCGTATTATTTGCATTACTAAGTGGCTAGGATGCACAAGCAGCTTCTGCTGATTAAAATGATATGCGGCATGCCTATATTCTGTGTGCAACTGTGGCTGTATCTGCATACAAAATGCTACATTACAGTGATTTCCAGAAACACTGTAACATAGCACTTCGTATGCAGATACAGCCGCAGTCACACACAGAATATAGGCATGCTGCATATCATTTTAACCAGCAGAAGCTGCTGGTGCCCCTGGGCATACCAAAATGTCCTAGGCATTTGTCTAGTTTGCCTATGCCTAGGGCCGGCTCTGTGGGCGTTACAGGGGTATGACAGCAGAATCGCATCATCATGGCTCGTTATATAAAGCTACGTTTACATAATTGTAAAGCGGGGGAAGGGGCCATGATGATTGGATTTAGCAGAAATAGCGTCATCAGCCCGCCTGGACTGGTCACTGCACACGGGAAGTGGGCATCATTGTGTGGCACTGAGGCGCTTACTGGAGATATGCCTACACCTTGGTGCCTGCTATCCTGGAGTCTCCAAGACATTTGCAGGAGAAAAGGCAAGTACTATATGCTCTATCATGGGTTGGGAACATGTGACCGGCGGTTGGGATCCCAGCGGTCAGCATCCCGATGACGGATTCCTGGACGCCAGATTGCCGGTGAGGATATGAGTGCAACAGAGCCCCATGCGGGCTCGCCAAGGGTGTAGCTGTCATAGGTGCAGGCAGTGCAGCTGCTATGGGGCCCGAAGCTGAGTGTGGCCACCTTCCCTGTCACAGTTACATGTGTTATATACAGGGTGTAGCTACCATAGGTGCGGGGAGTGCAGCTGCTATGGGGCTCAGTGCTGAGAGGGGCCATCTTATCTGTCACAGTTACATGTGTTATTAACAGGGGTGTAGCTACCATAGGTGCGGGGAGTGCAGCTGCTATGGGGCCCAGTGCTGAGAGTGGCCACCTTCCCTATCACAATTACATGTGTTATATACAAGGGTGTAGCTACCATAGGTGCGGGGAGTGCAGCTGCTATGGGGCCCAGTGCTGAGACGGGTTACCTTCCCTGTCACAGTTACAGTACATGTGTTATATACAGGGTGTACCTACTATAGGTACAGGGAGTGCAGCTGCTATGGGGCCCAGGGCTGAGAGGGGCCACCTTCCCTGTCACAGTTACATGTGTTATATACAAGGGTGTAGCTACCATAGGGGCGGGTAGTGCAGCTGCCATGGGGCCCAGTACTGAGAGGGGCCGCCTTACCTGTTACAGTTACATGTGTTATGTACAGGGGTGTAGCTACTATAGGTACTGTGACTGCCAGTGCCTACCAGTGCAATGCCTCACCTACTGGTGTGATTCCACCTCCTGTGACATGATCCTCCTGCTGGTGATGTGACTGCCTTCCTGTACAATGTCTTACCTACTGGTGTGATCTCCGCCTTCTGTGACACTGTCCTCCTGCTGGTGCTGTGACTGTCTTCCTGTACAATGCCTCACCTACTGGTGTGATCTCCACCTCCTGTGACAGGATCCTCCTGATGGTGCTGTGCAGGGCCGGATTAACAATGGGGCAGATGGAGCTGCAGCTCCAGGCCCCCCCCAGTGAAAATAGGCACATGGATCTACCGGAGGCTGTACAGGAAAAAAAAATCCTGTTACTGCCAGTGCCGAAAGCCATTCGATGTCCTGCACCCCCTCCAACACCTCCACCATACACCCTACTGTCCGGCTAGTATGCAGGAATCACATAGAACCGGCGATCGAAGTCAGTGCTCATCTGCAGTGCACTGACTGACTGCTGTTGCATACAGACCACCACCCCTTTCATCGGTATTGGTGTATAGAATAGAGGGCCGGCTCAGGACACTGCAGGTGCTGATCACATGTGACGCCACTTGCCGCCACCTCTGATACCTGGGCTCCAAAGCTAAGGAGACGGCTCCATGAACGGGAGGAGGCGGTGCGGCTCCAGAAACGGGAGGAGGCAGCTCCGAGAATGGGAGGAAGCAGCGCGGCTCCAGAAATGGAAGGAGGAGGTGGGGCTCCAGAAACGGGAGGAGGCGGCTCCGAGAATGGGAGGAAGCGGCGCCAAAAACGGGAGGAGGCGGCGGGGCTCCAGAAATGGGAGGAGGTGGCTCAGAGAATTGGAGGAAGCAGCGCGGCTCCAGAAACGGGAGAAGGCGGCTCCATGCATGGGAGAAGGTGGCGCCGGCTTTAAGAGCGGGAGCAGGAACACTCGTGGCACAGCATCAGGTTCAGGTTCGTGATGCTTTTGCATAGTGAGCTGAGTCACCTGCTGCCTCACACCCTGTTTGTACTGTATCCCTTTCATCCATCGTTGCTGGTGTTATATCCACCAGCAGCACCTACTCCCAGCCGCATCCCTATAGCACCCACCTCAATGGGGCACTGCCTGTGTGCTGGATGCAGTCATTCAGGGAACTTTTCTCCTATAACACTGCCAATTCTGCATGCTAGGGGGCTAGTGCACTGGGCACATGCACACTGAGGGAGCGAGGTGCAGCAGGGGTATGAGGAGGAAGGAGGGAGTGAAGTGCAGGGGTATGAGGAGGAAGGAGGGAGTGAGGTGCAGGGGTATGAGGAGGAAGGAGGGAGTGAGGAGGGTATGAGGAGGGAGGTGCATGAGCGAGAGAAGGAAGCAGGGATGGAGTGAGGTGCAGTGCAGGGGTGAGAGATGGAAGGGGGAGTGAGGTACAGGGGCGAGAGAGGGAAGGAGAGAGTGAAGTGGCGGGGTATGAGAAAAAAGAGGGAGTGAGGTGCTAGGGTATGAGGCGGAAGGAGGGAGTAAGGTGCAGGGGTAAGAGATATAGGGCGGAATATACTAAAGGGAAAATGCGATAAAACCCCCGTTTTCAGGGTTTTTATCGCATTTTTGGATGTACTAACACCCGGCTGCAGCCTTTTCACCCCCATGAGGGTATCTCCATCTTTGGATGTCGATACCCTATAGAAGCCTATGGGCTTCTTATCGCCAGCCGCCGCAACTCACTGCCTCTGCCGCCGCAGATGCCAACCCCCCTCACCCCCAGCATACCTTCCTCCAGGAAGCCTGGACCCGGAAGGTAAAGTCCCCCCCCCCCCCCCCAGCAACACAGCCGGTGGTCCTTCCGGCTGCAGGGAGAAGGAGGAGACGCCGGGGACAGTCTGCTGCCTGCTTCCCAGCAGGTGAGCAGGTGGAGAACCCAGGGAGGTGACGGAGACTCCCCGCACACACCTCACAGGTATTGCGATGTTGATCGCATATGTTAGTACATATGCGATCAACATCACTGCGATGGGCGGTGATGTATGTTAATAAATTCCACCTGGAATGAGGTATAGTGGCCAGTGAAGGAAGAAGAGAGTGAGGTGCAGGGGTGAGAGATGGAAGGAAGGAGTGCTGTACAGGCAGGGCCGGACTGGCCATCTGGCACTTCTGGCACATGCCAGAAGGGCCGATGGCCAGGTGGGCTGATTTATCCATCCATTTCGAGTCTTGGCTGGCCTGGCAGCACCGCCTCCTTGGCGGCACTGTGCTGAGCGGACGCGTAATTTGCATAGTGACGTCATAATGTGCGACCGACCGACAAGTACGAGTGGTGCAGGCAGGGGGAGCTGAGCGAACAGTGAGACCCCATATGTGAGTCCTGCAGCACCACGTCCTGGGCGGGATGGAGCGGGCGGAGTTTCATGTGTGGTCATGACGCGACCGAGCCGGCCAGAGTATGAAACATGCGGGCAGGGGGGGAGCTGAGTGGGCGGAGTTCCATGTTAAGTTGCGCTGGGTATGAATTGAAAGGCGCGCGCGGGCAGGGAGCTGAGCAGCAGGTGCAATGCTCAGATGAAAGTGTCTGCCTGCCTGTGCTCGTGCATCCTGCTCACCATATGCACCGGCTCCTGCCTCCTCCACTCACCTGCCACAAGCATCCAGTCTGCCTGCCTGAGCCCCTGTCCCTGGATCCCGGCAGCAGCACAGCAGACAGACATCTGCAGCATCAGCACTGCAGGGAGAGTCCTGCCCCCCAGCTAGGGTGAGTGCAGGTGTAGACATATCCTTGTTGACTCTCACTCTCTCTCTGTCTGTCCTCTCTGCGCTCTCTCTCTCTCTATATCCTCACCCCCCTCTCTCTTCCTCTCTCTGTTCTTTCTCTCCCCCTCCGTCCCCCCCCCCCTTCACTACTGTGGCATAATTTGAATTAGGGTACTATTGTGTGGTCACGCCCCTACCTAGTGAGACCAAACCTTACTTTCCGATGCGCTCCTACGGCGCGCACTCTCCCCGCCTAGTGTATGGACAGGGACACCAATGCTCTTTATCTACTCAGGGCACAAAAATGTATACTTACAGATCTGCTTTGGTATGCACAGATGTGTCCTCCTCTGGTCAACCCCACTGGCGTAACAGATCTGCTTTGGTATGCACAGATGTGTCCTCCTCTGGTCAACCCCACTGGCGTAACTACTGCCCCCGCAGACCCCGCCGTGGCGTGTAATGGGGATTGCGGTGTGTGGCATAATGTATCACGGACATTGTGGTGTGTGTCATAATGTGTCACAGGCATTACGGTGTGTGGTATACTATATCACGGGCATTGTGGTATGTGGTATAATGTCTCTGGGTCATTGCAGTGTGTGGCATAATGTATAACGGGCATTGGGGTGTGTGGCATAATGTGTCACAGGCATTACGGTGTGTGGCATAATGTATAATGGGCATTGCGGTGTGGGGCATAATGTGTCACAGGCATTACGGTGTGTGGCATAATGTATAACGGGCATTGCGGTGTGTGGCATAATGTGTCACAGGCATGACGTTGTATGGTATACTGTGTCACAGGCATAGTGGTATAATGTATCATGGGCATTGCAGTGTGTAACATAATGTATAACAAGCATTGCGATGCGTGGCGTAATCATGGCATAATATGTCACAGGCATTATGGTGTGAGGCATAATGTGTCAGGGGCATTATGGTGTGTGGCATATTGTGCCGGGGGCATTATGGTGTGTGGCATAATGTCTAAGGTCCATTGCAGTATGTGGCATAATGTATACTGGGCATTACTATAAGGAGGATAAATTACAAATAATATAAGGGGCATGAATCATGATTATTTTTTTTTCCTGTGGTGGCCAACGTCTGGGCATGCAGGTTTCAAAACTGGGGTTTAAGGTAGTCTTAAACTTCACACGTCCAGATGCATCCGCACATCATTCAAGCACACTTATCTAAATAAATAATGACACTGCAACCAAATGTGGCGTGAAAGGGGTCGGCTTTTATTGACTGAGAGGAAGGCCTATTAAAGCTAAGCTTGGATGAAAACTCCCTCTCTAGCTAAGGTGGCGGGGAGAAGAACGGTTAAAATATTTATCACACATAGCATAAAGCAGACAGCACCTGAAAATAAAATATCTCAAAATTACAATTTGAAATAATATCCTAAATGTTGGAGGGCCTTCTGCCCAGATGTTCCGGGATCGGCCTTCTGCCACCATCCCTGAGGGCTTTCTGCCCAGATGTTCCAGGATCGGCCTTCTGCCACCATCCCTGACCATCCCGAATCCAACCTAACCATGGGCCATCTGCCTTTTCCTCCATGGCCAGGGGTCGACCTCCTGCCACTACCCCTGACCACAACACAACTCGTAAGGACAGAGCTAAACTCCGCCCCTACGGAATAAAAAATTGGGCCACCAGCCCCAAGATCCACGTATGCTGCTCACCAACTAGTAGCATATGGGCACACCTGGTACGGTGATGCCCATGGTAAAATTATAAAAGTAATCAAAACTCAATTCCAATAACGTAAGAAAATTAAACCTAATTAATCAAACTTAATAACCGTTCTGAACCGGCCACCGAATAGCCGACACAAACACAAATAAATCATCTTAACACTGTAAAAACATGCCTCTCACAGGGCGGGAGGGTGGGCAACGATAAACTGCAAAGAGGCAGAAACTTCTAGGCTCAATTCCTATATCCCTACAACACCTCCCCTGACTTTATCACAACCAATCAAATCCCAACAGCACATGCACAATGTTCCACCCCCAAAAGCCTTAACCCCTGACAGGCCACAGTGATACTTTGCCTGACATGCTAAAATGCCCAGTCCGGTGAGTTTATGCTGCTCTGGCACACAAGGTGCCCTACACAGTCTTAAACTTCACACGTCCAGATGCATCCGCACATCATTCAAGCACACTTATCTAAATAAATAATGACACTGACAACCAAATGTGGCGTGAAAGGGGTCGGCTTTTATTGACTGAGAGGAAGGCCTATTAAAGCTAAGCTTGGATGAAAACTCCCTCTCTAACTAAGGTGGCGGGGAGAAGAACGGTTAAAATATTTATCACACATAGCATAAAGCAGACAGCACCTGAAAATAAAATATCTCAAAATTACAATTTGAAATAATATCCTAAATGTTGGAGGGCCTTCTGCCCAGGTGTTCCGGGATCGGCCTTCTGCCACCATCCCTGAGGGCCTTCTGCCCAGATGTTCCGGGATCGGCCTTCTGCCACCATCCCTGACCATCCCGAATCCAACCTAACCATGGGCCATCTGCCTTTTCCTCCATGGCCAGGGGTCGACCTCCTGCCACTACCCCTGACCACAACACAACTCGTAAGGACAGAGCTAAACTCCGCCCCTACGGAATAAAAAATTGGGCCACCAGCCCCAAGATCCACGTATGCTGCTCACCAACTAGTAGCATATGGGCACACCTGGTACGGTGATGCCCATGGTAAAATTATAAAAGTAATCAAAACTCAATTCCAATAACGTAAGAAAATTAAACCAAATGAATCAAACTTAATAACCGTTCTGAACCGGCCAACTGCCAGGTTCCTCCAAACCTGCCACCGCCACCAAAACCCTAAACTCAACGAACCAACAGGACCTCGAGACCCCTATGATGTCTCATCAACAGCCAAGTAAGGCGCCGAATTCCACAGCGCATACCGAGGCCCCTTACATGCACCATCAGTAAAATGGATAACCCAAACTATCCACATGCAATAGGCGCTAGTCTCAAAAATCGTCCCACCTGAGGCCCCAGCGCCCCCAATCGGCGCCTGAGCTGCAGCTCCGGGAACCCCACAACATCACTGGCCACATATGAAAAGGATAGCCAGGAAACATAAGAATGGCCAAGCAACCAAACAATTAGTGGATCTAACAGCTGCCCTGTAAAAGAATGGAGTAGAAAGGCATGATTAAGTGTAAACTCCTACCTAACATGAGGGGAAAAGCCTAACCGTGACAGGATGATGGGGAGGGAGGGGGAGTAGTGGGTCGCCCAATTTGACTTGAGGCAAAAAAACAAAACAGCCGTCAGCCGGCAAAAGCCGTAATTAAAAACCGACGGTAAAACAAAAATTCCTCAAGGCCCCCACAATCGCAAAGGCGATTGCGACGAGCGGCTAATCCTCAAAGGGGCGCACTGCCAGGGGAAGGCCTGATATAGTACATAACTGCACCAAACCTCCGCCTACCCAGTGCCCGGACCTCGACTTCGGACCAACCCGCCACAGCGGCGGCGGAAACCGCGCCGATGCGGAAGAGTGAGTCCCATAATCGACCGGTGACAGACCCAGGTCCAAGAAACAACGTTCCAACAAACCGACAGGAAAATGGTACCAAGTCAGCGGGGAGCCGTCACTATGAACGAGCCACCCGCCAGGTGAAAGAGGCAGAAAGCCCAAACAAGCCCTGGCCGAGACCACCGGGCAAAAGCGGCGTATACTGGCCTGACCCATTCGGACCCACTGCCCCCTCGCCGGTCTTGTAACACTGATTCTTGCACCACAAACCGTCGGGTATACGACGCCCTGGCACGTCAGGATGGGCGAAGCTGCCGCACGGGAACGCGCCACCAGCTCGCCTACCCTGAACGCACCATGATAAGCCAAACAAAAGCCAACCTGAAAAGGCGAACTTCGCAGTCTAAGGAGCCGATGCTCCTCAGCGACCCCAAAATTTGACTCAACAGGGAACCCGCGCCAGGAAAAGGACGTAGTAAAGTTCCTCTCTCCGCAAACAAGGGCAAAAATTAATTCAGGAATGGTCTTTTCCCTATGGCCCCCTTTCCGCAGGAAAACGGCTCCAGCGCTCCCACGAAGCCATATAAGGCGCACATGTTGTAACCTGACACACCTAATCAGGACCTTCATCACCCCAATAACGTGCCAAGGGAGCTAGCCGTCCAACGCATAACCGCTCAAACAGGAAAGGGGGCATAAGCAATGCCGCTACGGACATCCGGCCCGTGCTTGGCCTGCAACGTGGTGATGCACACCAAGCATGTAGAAACTATTTGGGCAAGAACCCTAAATATCGGCAAGGAGGTAGACCTCAGTCTCATCATGGCAAAGACAACTTCCATGTTGTCACACTCAAATAGAACCTCCTCAGTACGCAGGCAGTGGTACCATACTCCCAACGCCAACCTAACAGGAAAATGTAGAGCAAACACATGTGTCCTGTGAAGCTATTGACAAACCAGGCCAACTCGCAGCGCACCACCTATGCGAGAAATAAGCGCTGAAGCAAAAGGTACCTGCTTCGTCCGTCAAAATTCCAAGACCATACCGGGAACCGCCGTTTTTAGGTACAAAAATACCCGGAATAGAAAGGCGTCCCAACCGCATGTATCCCTACGGAATCGCACGCGACAATCCCTAAATTACGTATACTTGTAATTCCTGCTGTCGCATTTCTAATTCCCTACAAAAACACCCTGCCGGTGAAGTCAAGCGAACCCACCATAATTGCAGCCTTCTGGAGTGTGAGTCAGTCTGCCACTAGCGCTCACAAGGCCCCATCTATCGTCCGTAAGCCTGCACAGGCTCGCCTGAGTATCCTTTGGATACCCCAATGCGCCAAAGAATCCATAGGACCCTCCGACTTTGTACCCGCATAGTCGCTCTAAAACGCAAACAATGCAAGTGAGTAGTGTGTAGCAGAATCAGGGTAAAAGAAAAATCCTCCAGGTAGTGCCGAATTTGGATACCCCAATACCCCCAAAGAGTCCGGAGGACCCTCTGTCTTGTTACCCGCAATTGGCACCCAAAAAACCTCAAACAAATAAAGCGAGTAGTTTAGCAGAACCATACCTATACGAATGCGGGGTGCAGGCTAAAGGAAATTCCTCCAGGTAGTGCATAATACCCGGCTACCCCGAGGCCCACTGTAAACACCAGTGTAAGAATGAGCTAAACCATGCAAAATACGCGCAAGAAGGTGAACAACCCATAGGCAAGAATCTGGTAACATAAAAACTCTATCCGTCAACCGAAGCCCGTAAAGCGACACGCCGACGGGTGTAAAGGAAGAAGGAGGAAATCTGACTTGACATACAATGAGCCCATGAGCGTACCGCTGCCAAACGATCTGACCATCTCCAATGCCGAGTCAAGGACATGAAAACCCCCCTACAATGCACCCCCCGGGATGGCATGAGTAACTGATGCCCCATAAAATGATAGGAAGGATCCCGTATAAGACCGAAGGTCTCCTCGACATTTAACGGGATTATCCCCCATGGTGACAGCCCGAAAAGCCCCAACATGCGTCCACATGGAACCGCGAGATAGACCGTCGCCCAAAACAAGGCCGGGAAATCAACGTGGAGAGTGACTGCCACACAAAAAAACGGCCGGAATAGACTAAGAAATAGGTAAGAGGAAGACAACAGTAAAAACTGATTGCAGAAACCCCGCGGTTTAATAGGAGGGAGAATTACCCAACAATCAAGCCCGCCGGACCGCGGTATTGCCGAGTCGCCGCGCAGCAGCCACCCTAGTCGCCGGATTGCTGCAGCCTGTATAGCGTGGCTCCCACCGCACATAATGCAGGAGTACCGGAACGACACCCCCTTACCAACTCACCCTGGCCAATGTGACCTGCAAAGCGACGTGGCTGCCCTACCGCTATAGAACCCCGAGCAAGATAGCGACCGTTACCTTCAGTCGTGACTTCTGCGGCATGGATAACGTCAAAATGTGTCTGAATCGCTGCTAGCAAAACTCCTATCATAACCGGCAAGTGCGAATATAGCAATCTAACGTTCTCTCCGTTACCGGTCCCGAGCCCGGGGTCTAAACTCCAGCATTACCGCTGTGTTCGCGCAGGGGACGGGACCGTATACGACACCTGGAAAGAATTAGAGCTGTAATGCCAGCGCAAAAATTCGCCGTCTCCTACTAACCCTGTGAACCCCGCCGTTAAGGCGAGGACCTTTTGACGACTGGTAAACCAGGAAGGGTAAGTACCCGCCGTATGCTCCTAGTCCTACTGCGCTTAGTGGAGCCATTACCCATATACCTGCATGCACCCGAGGAGGAGGACCGGGTACCAGAGTCCGCTCCACTACGAGGGCTACCCACACTCACCCCGGACCAGGCCAGATCCTAAGAAGACTCACCCGCCTGCGCAGCCACAGCCGCTGTTCCGCCTTGCCCCCGTCCGGACGCTTCCGTTCCTTCCATGGCAATTGAGGACCATGGCACTGTGGAAACAAAAGAGACATCGTTCCCGGTCGCAGGCGCCCAGGTCAGGCCGGAAACCAGGCCCAGGGACCAAGAAACTTATTGATGCCATAACTGGATTAACCCTGCCAGCATTAAGGACCCCCCTGAGCACTCACAGTCACCTGCCTAAGAGCGCTCCGACAGGTTATACTGGCTTGTGTGCGCCTACACATGCGCTAAAGTAAAGCATTACCGCATGCGCCGAAGCCCTGCGCGCATGCATCCCCCATAAGCCGTCTGGGCATAACTCCTAATAGCGCCATACTAGGGATACCCTCACTGATTGCCGATGCAGCGCTGATTCCCCGCACTGACCTCTACGCTGGGACCACCCGCGAGGAGTGAGGCCTGTCCCGACAGACAGCCAGGCCCTACGCACCCGTCCTAGACTGGCCTGTGTAAACCAGGCCGTGAGCACAACCTGGGCTGCCTAGGCCCGTCGCGCCCGTCCACCTCGTGGCCTAGCGCCGGATTTGTATGTAACCTAGGGCCTGAACAGTCCCAGTGGGCACGCTGACCGGCTCGTCTAGGCCCCGTGCAGCCACCCCCAGCACGGGCCGTTGTCACCCGGCCCCCCTTAATGCAGGCCGGAAAGTCCAGCCCGGTCACTGCTGGGCAGGCGCACTGACCGGCCTGTCCAGGCCTAGCCCGCCTGCCCCCCGGGGATTTACAACCGACCGAGCCCGACGGCCGGATCGCTGCCGCAGAGCTCCAGCGGCTAAACAGCCTGGGCCAGCGCCAGATTTACTATTTAAACTGTACCTGAACATTCTCAGAGGGCACTCTGCCCGGCAAGTCTAGGCCCCGTGCAGCCCCCCCCCCCCCCCCCCCCCAGATCGGGCCGTTGTCAACCCGGCCCCCCTTAATGCAGGCCGGAATGTACGGCCCGGTAACGGCTGGGCAGGCGCCTAGCCCCCCGCTGGATGTAGCGGCCGCTCGGGCGCGGACACACCCACCCGAGCCCGCCGGCCAGATCGCTGCCGCAGAGCTCCAGCGGCTAAACATCGTGCCCTGGCGCCGGATTTTTTAAGAATCTGGGGCCTAAACTTTCTCAGTGGGCACATTGCCCAGAAGTCTAGGCCCCGTGCAGCCCCCCCCCCCAGTGCGGGCCGTTGTAACCCGGCCCCCCTTAATGCAGGCCGGAACATACGGACCGGTAACGGCTGGGCAGGCGCGCTGACGGCCTGTCCAGGCCAAGCCCGCCTGCCCCCCGCTGGATGTAGCGGCCGCTCGGGCGCGGCACACCCACCCGAGCCCGCCGGCCGGATCGCTGCCGCCGAGCTCCCGCGGCTGTAACCTCCCTGACGTCCACTGCCGAGCGGAAAAGGCACCCCTTGCACAGCGTGCGCCAGCGGGCGAGGCTGCCCGTGAACAGCAGCGGGTCCCCTTTCAGGAGGCGCATCAGGCCCGCCCGGACTCGCTCGGCCGACAGAGGAGTCTGCCAGGCGAGAAGGCAGGCCCGCGCTGAGCCCCGGCGGACATGAACACAAGGAAGGCCCTGCAGCCTTCATCTGTACTGAAATGAAAATGAAAGTAGGATAGGAGGGATAAAAAGATATAGGTAGAAGGGAAAGGTATGGGAGAAAGGAAAGAGAAGACAAAGTTTATACAGTGAGAGAAGAGTGAAAAGAATGAACAGCTAGAGAGCAGAATGAAACACAGGTACAATATAATTCACAATGTACTCATCAGTCCAACGATAAACTGCAAAGAGGCAGAAACTTCTAGGCTCAATTCCTATATCCCTACAACACCTCCCCTGACTTTATCACAACCAATCAAATCCCAACAGCACATGCACAATGTTCCACCCCCAAAAGCCTTAACCCCTGACAGGCCACAGTGATACTTTGCCTGACATGCTAAAATGCCCAGTCCGGTGAGTTTATGCTGCTCTGGCACACAAGGTGCCCTACACAGTCTTTCCCTGCAATACCACAACCCTTTATGCAAAGCCACACCCATTACAGCAAGGCCACGCCCCTTTTTGCGGCACGCACACGCCTTTGGCGCGCACAAATTCATCAGTTTTCTAATAGCACTTGTGTGTGTGTGTGGGGGGGGGGGGATGCATTCCCTTTTCCTTTTGTGTTATCTACACCAATGAAGTCTCCGCTTTACCTAACAGAACCAACCAAATGTCTGACTTTGGCACATGATGGAATCCCCTGCAAGATGAGCTTTGTTCTGTGTATTTTAATAGAGAACGATGTACGCTTGTATGTTGTTATATTCATTATATTTGTAAGAGCATAGACTAAGTAGGAGGAGTCAGGAATAGTAAGGGGAGGAGTCAGATGCTGACACCGAGGTGGACCTGTCTGCTTAAAAAATGCCAGGGCCTATTTTTAGTCCCAATCCGGCCCTGTGTACAGGGGTGAGAAAAGGAGGGAGGGAGTGTGGTGCACTGCACTGCAGAAGTGAGAGATAGTAGAGGGAGTGAGGTGCAGGAGTGAGAGACAGAAAGGAGGGAGGGAGGGAGGTGCAGGAACAAGAGATGGAAGGAGATTGTGAGGTGCAGGAATAAGATGGATGGAGAGAGTGAGCTGCAGGGACAAGAGATGGAAGGAGATAGTGAGGTGCAGGGACAAGAGATGGAAGGAGATAGTGAGGTGCAGGGACAAGAGATGGAAGGAGGGAGTGAGGTGCAGGGGTAAGAGAAGGAAGGAGGGAGTGAGGTGCAGGGACAAGAGATGGAAGGAGCTAGTGAGGTGCAGGGACAAGAGATGGAAGGAAATAGTGAGGTGCAGGGACAAGTGATGGAAGGAGATAGTGAGGAGCGGGAAAGTTGGGAGGAGATAGTGAGGAGCGGGAAAGTTGGGAGGTATGCAGAACCAGGGCTGCCATCAGAGTTACCCCTTATGCACAGTATGCCACATTGTAGTACCCCTTACAGTATGCCACACAGTATTGTTGACAACAAATAACACTAGTCTTGTTTCTAGGTCAGACTTATGCAGAGTGGGGAGGGGGGGGGGGGGCGGCCTAGAATTCAACTATTACTTTGAAAAACAATAAATTATTGATTATTCTAATATCTTTTTTATTCTAATATACCCCCCCCCCCCCACACACACACACACACACACACAGGGCCGGCTCCAGGCATGTTCGAATAGAGCGGCCGCGCAGGGCGCCACCCTTTATGGGCGCCGCCATATTCGTACCTGGAGCCGACCCTGTTGTGCAGCTCTCCCCGACCTTTAACTGTGGTGCGCGCTATGCGCGCTGTGCGGCGCCGGCGTCTGACGTCAGACGCCGGCGCCGCGCAGCGTGCATAGAGCACACCACCGTTAGAGTCCTCCAGTCCAGTCCCACGCCTGCAGACAGTCACACTCCCCCTCCCGCGCAGCGCGCATAGATCACCGTTGGAAGAGTCCTCCAGTCCCGGGCCATGCCCTCTGACAGCAGCACTCCCCCCTCCCGCGCCGCAGGTATTGTGGGGGCATAGCTGGCACTGTGGGGTCATCTGCACTGTGGGGGCATTTATGGATCTGTCACTGTGGGGCATATCTGGCACTGTGGGGGTCATCTGCACTGTGGGGGCATTTATGGATCTGGCACTGTGGGGGCATATCTGGCACTGTGGGGTCATCTGCACTGTGGGGGCATTTATGGATCTGGCACTGTGGGGGCATATCTGGCACTGTGGGGTCATCTGCACTGTGGGGGCATTTATGGATCTGTCACTGTGGGGGCATATCTGGCACTGTGGGGTCATCTGCACTTGTGGGGGCATTTATGGATCTGTCACTGTGGGGGCATATCTGGCACTGTGGGGTCATCTGCACTGTGGGGGCATTTACGGACCTGGCACTGTGGGGTCATCTGCACTGTGGGGGCATTTATGGATCTGTCACTGTGGGGGCATATCTGGCACTGTGCCCTCCCTGTGATCAGCACCCTGCCCTAAAAAGTGAACACTATCATGTGTAGCTGGCACTGCTGGGGGGCATGTCAAATGTAGCTGGCACGGCTGCGGGGGATGTCATGTGTAGCTGGCACGGCTGCGGGGCATGTCATGTGTAGCTGGCACGGCTACGGGGCATGTCAGATCTAGCTGGCACTGCTGGAGTGCATATCATGTCTGTCTGGCACTGCACATTATGTGTATCTGGCACTATACTGGAGACATTATGTGTATCTGACACTATACTGGAGACATTGTGTGTAAGGAACACTACTGTGGCTTTTATGTGTAAGGCTGCTAATTGTGTGCATAGAGGGGGTGTGAAAATATATTTATAGTCTGATAATATGAAGTTACGAGGCCACACCCAGTTTCTGGAGGCCACACCCACTTTTCCTGGAGCATAGGGGTTGGGGGGGGGGGGCGCTTTTACATTTTCTCGCTCAGGGTGCTGGTAGGCCTGGAGCCGGCTCTGCACACACACACACACACACACACACACACACACACACACACACACACACATACATACACACACACACACACACACACACACACACACACACACACACACACACTGCATAAGTCTGATATAGCAGCACTGTAGGGTTTTTTGTGTGTAGTGTGTAGCTTGTGAGGGTAGATGTAGGGAACAATGATGGATGGTCAGTGTAGAGCACAATGAGGGAGGGTGGGAGTTGAGAACACGAAGGGTGTTTGGGCAGCATAAAGGATGGGCGTAGGGAGCAGTGAGTACGGGTCGTTGTAGAGTGCAGTGAGTAAGGGTGAGTATAGGGAACAGTGAAGAAGGGTGTATGGAGCAGTGAGGGAGGGTGAGTGTAGGAAGCAGTAAGGGTGGGTGTAAGGAGCAGTGAATGTAATGAAATGTGAGGAAGGATGTAGGGAGCAGTGAGGGAGGGTGAGTGTAGGAAGCAGTGAGGGTGGGTGTAAGGAGCAGTGATGGATGATCAGTGTGGAGTGCAGTAAGGGAGGATGGGTATGGAGCACATAGGATGGATGCAGGGAGCCGCAGAGCCCAGTGTGTGATGATGAATATACTGTAGTTTATGAGTTGGCCTCCCTTTACCACCCACCCATTCCCCCCTGCTGGGTGACTCACCAGACTGCTGACTCACTGCAACGGTTTGCCACTGCTCCGAACTCCCGCCGCACCTCATTCAATACTGTGGGAGAGACGTCATCACCGCCGCGCAGTGAACTGGAAGGCGGAGTTCCAGACTCTGCTTACACAGAAACACAGACTGTGATGGCAGATAAGAACCACTTGGCCTTTCTAGACTGCCACTTTTTTTAACCTTTAGGTAACCTTAACCCTGTTTGATCCTTTGTAAGAAGTAGGTGGAAGATCGTTGTATGTGTATATAATATATATTATTCTGAATGTCTGCACTGTAATACTGGAGGTGGCCATGACATACTGTACACTGAACTGCACCCATACTGCATACATTAAGGGTATCCCTTACGGGATGTAGTGGGCATCCCAGCGGTCAGGATACCAGCGCCAGAATCCCAACACTTGTCAGAATGCCAGCACTGGAATCCGACAGCTGGAATTCCGAACGTAAGTATGCCGGGGAGGGTTAGGTTTAGGCTGTGGGGGGTGGTTAGGGTTACGCACAAGAGGGAGGGTTAGGGGAAGGGTTGGGATTAGGGTTACTTTAGTGCAGTGGCCCTGTTGGGATTCCGAACAGTTGGGATGCATGGGTCAGTATTTTGACTGCATGGCACATGTCACGGCATAACACAGGAGTGGGGTTGTGTCATCCCCACAGCACCCAGGAGTCCACAGTATCTAGAGGAGCACCCCACCACAACCACCACAGGCCAATCACCCAGGGTAGCACTGTCAGCCACAGACCCAGCACCCAGGGAAGAACCCATCCCCAAAGGCCCAGCACCCAGAGGAGAATCCCCACACAGATCCAGCACCCCTACACCTACCTCATACACACATCCAGCATCCAGAGAAGCTTACCCCCACCAGACCCAGCACCCAAGTGACCACCTTCACACAAAAAGACCCAGCACCTATGAGAGCACTCCCCACCCACACACCCTAGAGAGTACCCCCCACCCCCACCCCCAATATCCTGGACAGTAACCCCCAGACCCAACATGGCACAGATCCCCATCTGCCTGCAGGTGCTCAGGCCAGTGGCAGCTTACCTTGTCCTCGGCAGGGTGGGAGTGCAGCTGCTGGGAGTGCTGGAGAGGAGACCTCCTGAACTCCCGATTCTAGCATTGCTCCCTCCTCTCACCGCACCGTGCTGTCCCCGCAGTGCTGCCGCTGCTTACTTGTTCCCGGACAGCAAGCTGCCTCTGCGCAACCTTCCTGACATACCCCCTGGATAAGTCAAGCTAGATCACCACACACTCAGTTGTCGGTAGATGCTATAGAATCAAGTCTCCCGACAGAGAGTGCTCAGCACTGGAGAGCTTATAGCTCCGCCCACACACGTCCTCAACCAAGGCCCCATGTCTGGTCCCTGCTGCTGCGTGCTGACTGCTGACTGAGTTGCCCCTCCGATCTTGGCAGCCAGACACGCCATCCATGTGTTTCAAAACTCTGCCGGCATTAGGCTTAGAATTTCAATAGCCTATGTTGCCTATAGCTAGCGCCGGCTCTGGGTGGGGGTCCCTGCACGGAGGTTGTGATGTGCGGTCTTTCAGCTGACCGCACATCGCTCCTCCTGTAAATCAGCCGGCGCCTCTCATGTTTGGGGGGACGAGCTGCCTCCTTGTCCCCCCCGTTCCGACGCCTCTGGACCCCAGTGCCATATACACATGTCCCCCCCAGTGCCAGATATTGCCCCAGTGCCAGATACAGAGATGCCCCCAGTGCCAGATACAGAATTGCCCCCCCAGTGCCAGATATGTCCCTAGTGCCAGATACAGAGATGCCCTAAGTGCCAGATATGCCCCCAGTGCCAGATACACAGTGCCAGATTAAGGTCCTCATGGGCCTAGAGCTGAAATTTATGAAGGGCCTATTGTGTGTCTCCGCAATGGGTGTGGCCAGCATGGTGGGGGTGTGGCTACTGGTATGGGGGTGTGACCAGTGCTGGCTCTGTGTGTGTGTGTGTGTGTGTGTGTGTGTGTGTGTGTGTGTGTGTGTGTGTGTGTGTGTGTGTGTGATAGAAAAATCTCAGTGCTTAAATAATTATATTACAATAATTATTTTATTAAGAGGGGAGAAAAAAAGGGGGAAGAACAGTGGAAGATGGGAGGAAGACAGGAGGAAGAACAGGGTCTAGATGGAAGGAAGACAAGAGCAAGTCAGGGAGAAGAATAGGGGCTAGATGGGAGGAAGACAGGAGGGATATAGGGGGAAGAATAGTAGGAGATGAGGGAGACAGGAAGATGGCAGGAAGAAGGGAGGGAGCAGCGGCGGAACTTGTGCCGGTGCATTGCACCGAGGCCCGCCGCTGTGAAGGGGCCCACAGCCGGTAGCAGTATAATGAGTCAGACTGACTCATTACATGCTGCCCGCCATTACGCTGCGGGCCCTAACAATGAAGGAAGCCCAAATGCGGTCCCCGGCACCAGCAAAGGAGAAGGGTGATGAGATCAATCATCACCCTTCTTTGTACTCTGCTCAGTGCGCACTGCTGGCTGTCACACTCTTCTCCGACCAGCTCCATACGTCCCAACATTTTTAATCCCAAAATAGGTACCTCTCACGAGTCGAAGGTGCGCGCTCCCGAAAAGGGGGTGTGGTCTATGTAAAAGGAGCGTGGCTTTGCGGCAATGCCACAACCGTGAGCCACGACCCCCCCATTTTTTGTCACTCTGGGTGAATGCCCAGCACTCTATGAGCTGCTGGCATGCCCCCAGTCCCTCTGTCACCTGTGAATAGACGCTGCGCGCATAAGACTGTCCCACGAAAATCGGGACAGTTGGGAGGTATGCAGCTCTGTCTCTGCTGGCCGAGGGCCCACCACTGCATGCTGGGAGAAGGGGGAGAAAGAGTCTCGGGAGCATGCTGTGTCCAGGAGACGTTGCTGGAGCCAGAGAGCTAGCCAGGAGGGGTGCACAGTACAGTATGTTGTAGTAATAAACCCCATAAAAAAATGTAAATACCAAAGTGTGTACAGTATATGTGTTTTGCTGTGTGTGTTTTGCTATGGGTGTTTTGCTGTGTGTTTGTGTGTGTGTTTTACTTTGTGTATTTTTTTACTATGTGTGTATATATTTAACTATCTATAAAAATAGTGCACTCACATACTGTGTGTCATAACGTGTATAAGGAGTACTACAGTGAGTCATAATGTGTATAAGGCGCTCTACTGTGTGGAGTTGTGTATAATGAGCACTACTGTGTGTGGTGTTACATGTATAAGGAGCACTACTGTGTGGCATTATGTGTATAAGGAATGCTGCTGTGTGGCGTTACGTGTATAAGAAGCACGCCTGTGTGGCGTGACATGTGTAAGGAGCGCTGCTGTGTGACGTTACGTGTATAAGTAATGCTGCTGTGTGGGATTACATGTATAAGGAGCGCTGCTGTGTGGTGTAAAGTGTGTAATGAGCGCTGCTGTGTGGCGTAAGGTGTTTAAGGAGCGCTGCTGTGTTGAGTAAGGTGTATAATAAGAACTGCTGTCTGGCGCAAGGTGTATAATGAGGGCTGCTGTCTGGCGCAAGGTGTATAATGAGGGCTGCTGTCTGGCGCAAGGTGTATAATGAGCGCTGCTGTCTGGCGCAAGGTGTATAATGAGCGCTGCTGTGTGGCGTAAGGTGTATAAGGAGCGCTGCTGTGTGGTGTAAGGTGTGTAATGAGCGCTGCTGTGTGGCGTAAGGTGTTTAAGGAGCGCTGCTGTGTTGAGTAAGGTGTATAATAAGGGCTGCTGTCTGGCGCAAGGTGTATAATGAGGGCTGCTGTCTGGCACAAGGTGTATAATGAGCGCTGCTGTCTGGCGCAAGGTGTATAATGAGCGCTGCTGTGTGGCGTAAGGTGTATAAGGAGCGCTGCTGTGTGGCGTAAGGTGTATAAGTAGCGCTGCTGTGTGGCGTAAGGTGTATAAGGAGCGCTGCTGTGTGGCGTAAGGTGTGTAAGCAGCGCTGCTGTGTGGCATAAGGTGTATAATGAGCACTGCTGTGTGACGTAAGGTGTATAATGAGTGCTGCTGTGTGGCGTAAGGTGTATAATGAGTGCTGCTGTGTGGCGTAAGGTGTATAAGTAGCGCTGCTGTGTGGCGTAAGGTGTATAAGGAGCGCTGCTGTGTGGCGTAAGGTGTATAAGGAGCGCTGCTGTGTGGCGTAAGGTGTATAAGTAGCGCTGCTGTGTGGCGTAAGGTGTATAAGGAGCGCTGCTGTGTGGCGTAAGGTGTGTAAGCAGCGCTGCTGTGTGGCATAAGGTGTATAATGAGCACTGCTGTGTGACGTAAGGTGTATAATGAGTGCTGCTGTGTGGCGTAAGGTGTATAATGAGTGCTGCTGTGTGGCGTAAGGTGTATAATGAGCGCTGCTGTGTGGTGTAAGGTGTATTAGGAGCACTGCTGTGTGGTGCAATTTGAGGGTACTATTGTGTGGTGATGCCACTTCTTAATGAGACCAAACCCCACTTTTTGGGTGGTCCCTATTTTGTATATGGGAGGCGGGGCTCAATTCATATTGATGCGCCTGGGCCCACCACTCTCTAGTTCCGCCACTGGGAGGGAAACAGATGGAAGAACAGGGGGAAGATGGGAGGCACACAGGGGATGGGAGGAAGATTAGGGTCTATATGGGAGGAAGACAGGAGGGAGATATGGGAAGAACAATGGAAGATGGGAGGAAGACAGGGGGAAGAACAGTCAGGTGTTCTGGTGGGCGGGGGCATCAGCCTGGTGATGAGGGAGGACGGGGGATTAGCCTGGTGACAAGGGGTGGGAAGGGGATTAGCCTGGTGAGAAGGGGGGGAGGAGTTAGCCTGGGGGCGGGGGGATTAGTCTGGTGAGGGGGGATGGGTTAGCCTGCTGACGGGGAGGAGGGGGATTGGCCTGGGGGGGTGTTAGCCTGGTGATGGGGGAGGAGGGGGGATTAGTCTGGTTGGGGGGGGGTAAACCTGGTGACGGGGGAGGAGGGGGGATTAGTCTGGTGTGGGGGGGGGTAAACCTGGTGACAGGGGGAGGAGGGAGAGTAGTTTTGTGAGGGGGAGTGTTAGTCTGATTATAGGGGGAGGAGGGGGATTTGCCTGGTGACAGGAGGAGAATGGGAGGATTAGCCTGGTGAGTGGGGGCGGGTTAGCCTGGTGACAAGGTTAGGAGGGGGCATTAGGCTGGTGTAGGGGTTAGCCTGGTGACAGGGGGAGGGGATTATTTTTGTGAGGGGGGCTAGCCTGGTTATAGGCGGAGGAGAGGGATTTGCCTGGTGACAGGAGGAGGATGGGAGAATTAGCCTGGTGAGGGGTGTCGGTTAGCCTGGTCACAGGGTGAGGAGGGTGGATTAGACTGTTGAGGAGGGGGGGGGGGGGTAGCCTGGTGACAGGGGGAGGAGGGGGGGGGTTGGGCTGGTGAGGAGGGGGGAAAGCATGGTGACAGGGGAAGGAGGGGGGGGGGTTAGGCTGGTGAGGAGGGGGGCTAGTGTGGTGACAGGGAGAGGAGGGGGGGTAGGCTGGTGAGGAGGGGGGGGTAGTGTGGTGACAGGGGAAGGAGGGGGGGTTAGGCTGGTGAGGAGGGGGGTAGTGTGGTGACAGGGGAAGGAGGGGGGATTAGTCTGATGAGGAGGGGGGTAGTGTGGTGACAGGGGGAGGAGGGAGGGTTAGGCTGGTGAGAAGGGGGGGTAGTGTGGTGACAGGGGAAGGAGGGGGGGATAGGCTGGTGAGGAGGGCGGGTAGTGTGGTGACAGGGGAAGGAGGGCGGGTTAGGCTGGCGAGGAGGGGGGGTAGTGTGGTGACAGGGGAAGAAGGGGGGATTAGTAGTCTGGTGAGGAGGGGGGGTAGTGTGGTGACAGGGGGGAAGGGGGGTTAGGCTGGTGAGGAGGGGGAGTAGTGTGGTGACAGGGGAAGGAGGGGGGTTAGGCTGGTGAGGAGGGGGGAGTGTGGTGACAGGGGGAGGAGGGGGGGTAGGCTGGTGAGGAGGGGGGGTAGTGTGGCGACAGGGAGAGGAGGGGGGGTTAGGCTGGTGAGGAGGGGGGTAGTGTGGTGACAGGAGAAGGAGGGGGATTGGTCTGGTCTTTTGTGGGGGGACATTAGCCTGGTCTGGGGAGGGGGGGGGGATTAGCCTGGTGACAGGGGGAGGAGAAGGGATTAGTCTGGTTGGGGAGGGGGGGGGGAGGGCGCTGCTGGTGCTACATATTGCAGAGCTTTGGGTTATATAATAGATTCTGTATATTACAGTACCTCTCACTTGCAGATGGCGGCTCCAGTAATGCTATAATAGGGGGCTCTGCTCCGGTGTTTCTGACCTACTTGCACCGGACACAGTGAGAGCAACAGGGGACACCCGGCCTTTCCGCGGCCGCCAATCACTGCATAGTCACGGACGGCCCGCCTGACATCTAGAGGGAGCCGCGGCTGAGAAAAGAAAAGCGCGTGGCGCGTGAGCCGCCAGAGCCGGGAATGCAGCATGGGCTTCCTGGTACGGGCTTGGTGTCGTGGTCCAGGCTGCCCGGTGCGTACGCGGTGTAATGCTAGGGCCTGCCCTGTCCCCTCCCACTCATCCCCTCATCTACACAGCGGAGATGCCGCCAGCAGCAGCAGAGGACGAGTGCTGGGTCCTAGTGCCGCTGGCTAGATCCTCCGTCCTGCCCTGCAGCCGTTAGTAAATAGAGGTGCTGGCGGGGTATCTTTGCACTGCCGCTGTGCTCACCACACTGCAGCGTCACTGGCAAGCTGCTGTAGAAGGAAAAATTTTTTCCTGTTTACAGCAGCACAGCAGTGTGCAGATGCAGTGGGCCTATTTTGGAGTGTGGGCTTGGAGCTGCAGCTCCATCAGCCCCATTGTTAATCCTGCCCTGCAGATACAGAGATGCCCCCGGTGCCAGATACAGAAATGCCCCCCAGTGCCAGATACAGAGATGCCCTCAGTGCCAGATACACATGTACACCCAGTGCCAGATATTCCCCCAGTGCCAGGTACAGACATGCCCCCAGTGCCAGATACAGAAATTAGAGATGAGCGCCGGAAATTTTTCGGGTTTTGTGTTTTGGTTTTGGGTTCGGTTCCGCGGCCGTGTTTTGGGTTCGACCGCGTTTTGGCAAAACCTCACCGAATTTTTTTTGTCGGATTCGGGTGTGTTTTGGATTCGGGTGTTTTTTTTCAAAAAACCCTAAAAAACAGCTTAAATCATAGAATTTGGGGGTAATTTTGATCCCAAAGTATTATTAACCTCAAAAAACATAATTTACACTCATTTTCAGCCTATTCTGAACACATCACACCTCACAATATTATTTTTAGTCCTAAAATTTGCACCGAGGTCGCTGTGTGAGTAAGATAAGCGACCCTAGTGGCCGACACAAACACCGGGCCCATCTAGGAGTGGCACTGCAGTGTCACGCAGGATGGCCCTTCCAAAAAACCCTCCCCAAACAGCACATGACGCAAAGAAAAAAAGAGGCGCAATGAGGTAGCTGACTGTGTGAGTAAGATTAGCGACCCTAGTGGCCGACACAAACACCGGGCCCATCTAGGAGTGGCACTGCAGTGGCACGCAGGATGTCCCTTCCAAAAAACCCTCCCCAAACAGCACATGACGCAAAGAAAAAAAGAGGCTTTTTACTGATATTTGGTGTTTTGGATTTGACATGCTCTGTACTATGACATTGGGCATCGGCCTTGGCAGACGACGTTGCTGGCATTTCATCGTCTCGGCCATGACTAGTGGCAGCAGCTTCAGCACGAGGTGGAAGTGGATCTTGATCTTTCCCTAATTTTGGAACCTCAACTTTTTTGTTCTCCATATTTTATAGGCAGAACTAAAAGGCACCTCAGGTAAACAATGGAGATGGATGGATTGGATACTAGTATACAATTATGGACGGACTGCCACGGTTAGGTGGTATAAAAAAACCACGGTTAGGTGGTATATATTATAATAATAATACAATTATGGATGGACGGACTGCCTGCCGACTGCCGACACAGAGGTAGCCACAGCCGTGAACTACCGCACTGTACACTGGTTGATAAAGAGATAGTAGTATACTCGTAACAACTAGTATGACACTATGACGACGGTATAAAGAATGAAAAAAAAACCACGGTTAGGTGGTAGGTATATAATAATAAATAATACAATTCTGGTCGGACGGACTGCCTGCCGTGTGCCGACACAGAGGTAGCCACAGCCGTGAACTACCGCACTGTACACTGGTTGATAAAGAGATAGTAGTATACTCGTAACAATTAGGATGACACTATGACGGTATAAAGAATGAAAAAAAAACCACGGTTAGGTGGTAGGTATATAATAATAAATAATACAATTCTGGTCGGACGGACTGCCTGCCGTGTGCCGACACAGAGGTAGCCACAGCCGTGAACTACCGCACTGTACACTGGTTGATAAAGAGATAGTAGTATACTCGTAACAATTAGGATGACACTATGACGGTATAAAGAATGAAAAAAAAACCACGGTTAGGTGGTAGGTATATAATAATAAATAATACAATTCTGGTCGGACGGACTGCCTGCCGTGTGCCGACACAGAGGTAGCCACAGCCGTGAACTACCGCACTGTACACTGGTTGATAAAGAGATAGTAGTATACTCGTAACAATTAGGATGACACTATGACGGTATAAAGAATGAAAAAAAAACCACGGTTAGGTGGTAGGTATATAATAATAAATAATACAATTCTGGTCGGACGGACTGCCTGCCGTGTGCCGACACAGAGGTAGCCACAGCCGTGAACTACCGCACTGTACACTGGTTGATAAAGAGATAGTAGTATACTCGTAACAATTAGGATGACACTATGACGGTATAAAGAATGAAAAAAAAACCACGGTTAGGTGGTAGGTATATAATAATAAATAATACAATTCTGGTCGGACGGACTGCCTGCCGTGTGCCGACACAGAGGTAGCCACAGCCGTGAACTACCGCACTGTACACTGGTTGATAAAGAGATAGTAGTATACTCGTAACAATTAGGATGACACTATGACGGTATAAAGAATGAAAAAAAAACCACGGTTAGGTGGTAGGTATATAATAATAAATAATACAATTCTGGTCGGACGGACTGCCTGCCGTGTGCCGACACAGAGGTAGCCACAGCCGTGAACTACCGCACTGTACACTGGTTGATAAAGAGATAGTAGTATACTCGTAACAATTAGGATGACACTATGACGGTATAAAGAATGAAAAAAAAACCACGGTTAGGTGGTAGGTATATAATAATAAATAATACAATTCTGGTCGGACGGACTGCCTGCCGTGTGCCGACACAGAGGTAGCCACAGCCGTGAACTACCGCACTGTACACTGGTTGATAAAGAGATAGTAGTATACTCGTAACAATTAGGATGACACTATGACGGTATAAAGAATGAAAAAAAAACCACGGTTAGGTGGTAGGTATATAATAATAAATAATACAATTCTGGTCGGACGGACTGCCTGCCGTGTGCCGACACAGAGGTAGCCACAGCCGTGAACTACCGCACTGTACACTGGTTGATAAAGAGATAGTAGTATACTCGTAACAATTAGGATGACACTATGACGGTATAAAGAATGAAAAAAAAACCACGGTTAGGTGGTAGGTATATAATAATAAATAATACAATTCTGGTCGGACGGACTGCCTGCCGTGTGCCGACACAGAGGTAGCCACAGCCGTGAACTACCGCACTGTACACTGGTTGATAAAGAGATAGTAGTATACTCGTAACAATTAGGATGACACTATGACGGTATAAAGAATGAAAAAAAAACCACGGTTAGGTGGTAGGTATATAATAATAAATAATACAATTCTGGTCGGACGGACTGCCTGCCGTGTGCCGACACAGAGGTAGCCACAGCCGTGAACTACCGCACTGTACTGTGTCTGCTGCTAATATAGACTGGTTGATATTTAAAGAGATATTAGTAGTATACAACAATACTATACTGGTGGTCAGGCACTGGTCACCACTCCTGCAGCAAAAGTGTGCACTGTTAATTAATATAATTGTACTCCTGGCTCCTGCTAACAACCTGCAGTGCTCCCCAGTCTCCCCCACAATTAATTATAAGCTTTTAATTTATACATTGATGACTGTGCAGCACACTGGGCTGAGCTGAGTGCACACAGACTGAGTCACACTGTGTGACTGACTGTGCTGTGTATCGTTTTTTTTTTCAGGCAGAGAACGGATATAGCAGAGAGAAGTGAACGGATATATTATATTAAATAAAAGTTAACTAGCAACTGCACTGGTCACTGACTGTGGTAAACTAACTCTGTCTGCGACTCTGCACAATCTCTCTCTATCTAATCTATCTATCTCTATTCTAATGGAGAGGACGCCAGACACGTCCTCTCCCTATCAATCTCAATGCACGAGTGAAAATGGCGGCGACGCGCGGCTCCTTATATAGAATCCGAGTCTCGCGATAGAATCCGAGCCTCGCGAGAATCCGACAGCGTCATGATGACGTTCGGGCGCGCTCGGGTTAACCGAGCAAGGCGGGAAGATCCGAGTCGCTCGGACCCGTGGAAAAAAAAGTGAAGTTCGTGCGGGTTCGGATTCAAAGAAACCGAACCCGCTCATCTCTAACAGAAATACCTCCCAGTGCCAGATATGTCCCCAGTGCCAGATACAGAGATGCCCCCAGTGCCAGATATGCCCCCATTTCCAGATACAGAGATGCCCCCAGTGCCAGATACAGAGATGCCCCCAGTGCCAGATACAGAAATACCTCCCAGTGCCAGATATGTCCCCAGTGCCAGATACAGAGATGCCCCCAGTGCCAGATATGCCCCCATTTCCAGATACAGAGATGCCCCCAGAGCCAGATACATAAATGCCCCCCAGTGCCAGATACAGAGATGCCCCCAGTGCCAGATACAGAAATGCCCTCCAGTGCGAGATATGCCCCCAGTGCCAGATACAACGATGCCCCCAGTGCCAGATACATATGTCCCCGCAGTGCCAGATATGTTCCCAGTGCCAGGTACACATGTCCCCCCTCCCACCCACCCCCATTCCCTGCTGCTCACCGCTGCTGCTTCCTGTGTGTGAGGGGAGGAGAGCGCAGTGTGCGCTTCTCCTGCCCCTCAGTGTCTACCTTTAATTAGGCGCCAATCCGTGATCATGGGCTGGCGCCGAATTGAAGGTAGCAGCAGCGCGGTGAGCAACAGCAGGGGAGGGAGGGAGCAGCGGCGTGGGTACAGCGTACCCACCGCTAAATTCTTAAGGGTACGCCATACCCACCCGTACCCGCACACTTGCAACACTGGCTCACCGCTGGCAACGTTGCCAGATCAAATACACTGTTCTATGTGGGTTATTCCAAGTTGATCGCACAAAGCAACTTTTTGCTGCTGGTGCGATCAACTAATCTCCACCTATGGGGTAGTGTATTTTAGCACAGCAAGGCTGCGAACGCTTGTGCAGCCTGCTATGCTAAAGAAGTTTCACTCAAACAAGACCAGCCCTGGACATACTTACCCTGTGCGACAGATCCAGCGATGATGGGGCCGGCTTTGACGTCACATCTCCGCCCTCCGTTCCCATGGACACGCCTGCATTTTATTTACCACTCCCCGAAAACGGCAGCAAACGATAACTTGACGCCCCGGAACGCCCTCTTGCCGTCCATCTTCTTGCGGTCCCCGCTGCGACCGCTTTCTTCTCTGTTAGCGTCGTTGCCCGGTGACTTCTGTCACCGGACAACGACGAGCGTCTGCAATGCGCATGCTGTGCATCCGCATTCCAAACCCACAAACTTTTCTTTCACTCATGCTTAGTGGTTGGGTGATGCCATTTATTGTCAAACAACTGTGTTTACTTTTTTTAAATCATAATGACAACAGAAACTACCCAAATGACCCTGATCAAAAGTTTACATACCCTGGAGATATTGGCCTGATAACATGCACACATGTTGACACAAACGGGTTTGAATGGCTACTAAAGGTAACCATCCTCACCTGTGATCTGTTTGCGTGTAATTGTCAGCGTCTGGGGTCTTACCGGCACGCTGGGGCCGCGGGGCTGGCTTCACAGGCGGCTGGGCAGCGGCGGAGGTGGGCTGTTGCGCCGGGTCCAAGGGCAGCGGTAGCGGCGGTGAGGGGGTCCGCTCATGGCGGCGGGATGCTGCTGCAGCGGGTCTCTCTTGCTGAGCTGTTTCTAGGAGACCAGGGGCAGTGAGCTGTGTGGCTATGTAATTGTCTGCATTACTGGGCGCCGCCATGTTGGAGACCAAGTTTGAGGCATAGTTCTTGCTTCCTGTTCCTTCCAGCCAATCCCGGGAAACTTCTTCCTATAAAAGGGGGTTGGTTTAGGACAGGGACACCAGTGCTTCAAGTTACAACCCTGTTGTAGGTGCTTTAGCCCTGTGCTCCCAGGATTCTTGCCGTATTCTGGTTACTCCTAATCCTGCTTAGCCGGTTCTCAGTTGCTGCTGCAGCCCTGCCGTTCCTAACCCGCTGCTGCCTGTGGAAACACCCCTGGAAAACCCGGTCCAGTAAAACCCTTTGGGCACGGTCGGCCTCGGGACTCCTGCCTCGTCTTTCAAGCCACAGTCCGCAGATCTTTGTCTCCAGCCACGTCTTTGAAACCACCGTCCACAGTCCGCAGCTCATTATCTCCAGCCTCGTCTTTCAAACCACAGTCCACCGTTCCTTGTCTTCAGCCACGTCTCCAACTACCATTCAAAGTTCCACAGTTTATTGTCTACAGCCTCATCTTTCAAATCACAGTACACAGTTCTTTGTTTCCAGCCACGTCTTTAATCACCATTCACAGTCCCGCAGTTCATTATTTACAACCTCGTCTTTCAAGCCACAACCTGCAGTTCTTTGTCTACAACTATGTCTTTAAGTCATCGTTCACCAGCCACAGTTCTCTACCTCAGCCCTATCCACAAGAACTACAATCCACTCACTCTTAGCTCCGCCTACGCTCTTCATTGCCCCTTGTCCTATGAGAAGGAACTATATCCAACCCCCTCGTCTTGTTCACCCACAAACAACTACCTCCTTGGGCAAGTCTCAGCTGCCGGATCCTCAAACCTTGCCAGCTGTGACAGTAAGCACTGACCCAATGGATTCGACGGGTGATCAGGCCTCAGGAGGGGATTCAACTACAAATATCTGGTCTCGCTTAAGTAAGCAGGAGGCCACACAATCTCAAATCGTGCAGTTCATGCAGAGTATGTCCGAACGTCTCGATTCTCTCTGTGTTGCCATGATGGCCTCGCAAGTATCTACAGCTGCTCCCACATTAGCACCTCCGGTCCCGCTTCCTCCTGTACCAGTACCACTTCCACGGTTGCATTTGCCACCTCCCAATAAATTCGATGGGAATCCAAAACAATGCCGCGGGTTTCTTAACCAGTGCGAAATCCAGTTCAAACTACAGTCAGCCAACTTCCCATCGGCACGAACCAAAGTAGCCTATATAATTTCTTTACTTACCGGGCAAGCGTTGGAATGGGCTTCACCTTTGTGGGAGAGGATGGATCCCATCTTATCTAACTATCCAGAATTCGTGGCCACCTTCCGAAAAATCTTCCACGAACCGGGCAGGACTTCAGCTGCCTCGTTGGAGATCCTGCGTCTGCGTCAGGGCACGTGTTCGGTCAGTCAGTACGTGATCCAGTTTCGCACCCTTTCCTCGGAACTGAACTGGAACGAGGAGGCTCTCATTGCAGCTTTCTGGAGCGGTCTCTCCGAAAAGATCAAAGATGACCTCGCAACTCAGGATGTACCTGATAAGTTGGATACACTAATTTCTTTATGCAATAAGTTAGACCTAAGGTACAGAGAACGCTGTATGGAGAGGTTGCGGTCAGATCGCCCTAAGCCTAGAGTTGTTCTTCCACCAACACCATCATCACCAACTGCGGAAGAACCCATGCAGATTAATCGTTCCCGCCTCTCCAATGAAGAACGTCAGAGACGGCGACAAGGGAACCTTTGCCTGTATTGTGGTGCATCTGATCACTTTGTTAAAACTTGCAATCTACGTCCGGGAAACGCCCGCTCCTAGTTTGTGCTGGAGAGGTCAAGCTAGGAGAATTCTCAGAATTACATACCAAGAAAGAGTCTGTCCTGTTAACCCAATTGGAGCTCCCTTCTTCTTCTTTTCTCATCCCTGCACTACTTGACTCCGGAGCCGCCGAAAGCTTCATTACGTCAGCTCTGGTCAAACGATCTGGAATACAAACAGTTCCTTTGGATCGTACCATTTCTGTTACCGCAGTGGATGGGCGTTATATCCCTGAGGGTATTATATCCTTTCGTACTATTCCTCTCAAGATGAAGGTCGGAGTTCTCCATTCAGAAGAAATCTCTTTCCTTGTAATTCCTAAAGCCTCTCATGAACTAATCCTAGGGTTTCCATGGTTAATCAGACACAATCCCCACATAGATTGGCAAACTATGGATGTTCTCTCTTGGGGACAAGACTGTTTTCAGAACTGTTTACCTTCAGTTAGACCTCTCTGTTCTTCCAGCTCTTCCAGCCTTCCTGTGGAGTACCAAGCTTTTCAAGATGTTTTCAGTAAGCAAGGGGCGGACACCTTGCCTCCGCATCGTACTTGGGATTGTCCCATTGAGCTAATACCGGGTAAGACTCCTCCCCGAGGTCGAATTTACCCTCTCTCACTTCCCGAGACACAGGCCATGTCGGTGTATATCCGGGAGAACTTGGAGAAAGGGTTCATCAGGTCTTCTACATCTCCGGCTGGAGCGGGGTTTTTCTTTGTCAAAAAGAAAGATGGGGGTTGCGGTCCTGTATTGACTATAGAGGTCTCAATGACATAACAGTTAAGAACAGATATCCGTTACCTCGGATTCCAGAACTGTTCGACCGTGTTAAAGGAGCTACTGTATTTACTAAGTTGGACTTACGGGGGGCCTACAATCTTATACGTATTCGCCCAGGGGACGAATGGAAAACGGCATTTAATACCCGCGACGGCCATTACGAATACCTGGTAAAGCCTTTTGGCCTATGTAATGCCCCAGCTGTCTTTCAAGAGTTCGTTAATGAAATCTTCAGAGATCTTCTCTATGACTGCTTGGTAGTATATCTGGATGACATCCTCATTTTTTCTAAGGATCTGAAGACCCATCGGGAACAAGTCAAAGAAGTGTTAACTCGTTTACGAAGGAATCAGTTATTCTGTAAGTTAGAGAAGTGCACCTTTGAAGTACCCACAATTCCATTCCTCGGTTACATTCTTTCAGGGCAGAAGTTACAGATGGACCCCGCTAAAGTCCAGGCGATTCAGGATTGGGCAATTCCAGCTACCCTTAAAGGAATTCAACGTTTCCTGGGGTTTGCTAACTTCTACCGAAGATTCAATCAAAATTATTCTTCTGTCATAGCTCCTATAACCGCATTAACTAGGAAGGGAGCCGATCCTGCCAAGTGGTCTACTGAGGCTTTGGAAGCTTTTTCATCTTTAAAGGAGGCCTTCACGACTGCTCCAGTTCTTCGACAACCCGATCTCAGCCGTCCGTTCTTGGTGGAGGTTTATGCCTCTACTGTGGGAGTGGGAGCAGTATTATCCCAGCTTTTCGAGGACAAGAAGGTCCATCCCTGTGCGTTCTTCTCGCAAAGATTCTCCCCCGCTGAACATAATTATGCTATTGGGGAACAGGAATTACTGGCAATTAAGTTGGCCTTTGAGGAGTGGAGGTATCTGTTGGAGGGAGCTCAGCATCCAATTTCGGTAACCACAGATCACAAGAACCTCTTGTATCTACAGTCAGCCCGATGTCTGAACCCACGCCAAGCAAGATGGGCACTCTTCTTTACCCGTTTTAAATTTAAACTCAGTTACCGACCAGGTTCCCTCAACAAAAAGGCGGATGCCTTATCTCACTCCCTAAGTTCAGAAGAACCCATTGACCGTTCAAAAGAGCAATTTATCCTGGAATCCACCTCTTTTTCTGCAACTAATACCTCTCCACTTCCTCCTCCAGGGAAGATCTTCGTTGCACCAAATCTGCGCAAAAAACTTCTCACATGGGCTCACTCCTCCTCCTTCATGGGCCATGCGGGCGGTCATAAGACACTTAAATTCATTCAGCACTCCTACTGGTGGCCTCATCCCAGGACTGACGTTCAGGAATTCGTGGCTGCCTGTCCAAAATGTGCTCAGCATAAAAGTCCCAAAGGTCCACCAGCCGGGTTACTCCATCCTTTACCGGTACCACTAAGACCATGGACGCATATTTCTATGGACTTTATTACAGATTTACCTATGTCTGGTGGGCGGAACACCGTATGGGTCATAGTTGACCGATTCTCTAAAATGGCACACTTTGTTCCTCTGGCTAACCTTCCATCTGCATCCCAGTTGGCAAAATTGTTTATAGCAGAGATCTTTCGACTCCATGGTCTACCACAGGAAATCTTGTCTGATAGAGGTCCTCAATTTGTGGCCAAGTTTTGGAGATCCCTATGTTCTGCTCTTGGCGTGAAATTAAACTTCTCCTCAGGCTATCATCCCCAAACGGATGGTCAAACAGAGAGGGTGAACCAGGATCTGGAGACTTTTCTGCGTTTATTCATGTCCTCCTCACAGGACAACTGGCTGGACTTCCTCCCATTCGCAGAATTTGCCCATAGCAATCTTTATCACTCTGCCACAAAATCTTCTCCATTCTTTATTAATTATGGTTACCATCCAAGAGTTCCTGACTTCCAACTTCTGCCTACGCTCGAGGTTCCTGTCGCAGAGTCAACACTTTGACAACTTACTGAAGCCTGGAAACAAGTTCACAAGACTTTGCTCAAGACTTCCAAGAGATATAAGACCTATGCAGATCTGAAACGAAAAGCTGTACCAAGCCTCAAGGTAGGAGATCGTGTTTGGGTTTCCACACGTAACCTAAGATTAAAGGTCCCTACAAAAAAGTTTGCTCCCAGATTTATTGGGCCTTACCCAATCGAAAAAGTGTTGAATCCTGTGGCTTACAAAGTGAAATTACCTCTGCAGTTAAGAATTCCTAATGCATTTCATATTTCTCTCTTAAAACCATTGGTACTTAATTGGTTCAGAGCCGCTCTGCCTAAATCACCCAAAATCCAATCAGCACATGGAGACGAATTTGAGATTCACAAGATCCTTGATTCTCGAAGACGTTATGGTCGCATCCAGTACCTTGTCGATTGGAAGGGGTATGGGCCAGAGGAGAGATCTTGGGTAGATGCAGAGGATGTCCATGCTCCAAGACTTCTTCGGACATTTCATGCCAAGTTTCCAACTAAACCACATAGGTGTCCGGAGTCCACCCGCAAAGGGGGGGTACTGTCAGCGTCCGGAGTCTTACCGGTACGCTGGGGCTGCGGGGCCGGCTTCCTTGGCGATGTGCGTGCAGCGGCGGAGGTAGGCTGCTGCGCCAGATCCGTGGGCAGCAGTAGCGCCGGTGAGGGAGTCCGCTCGTGGCGGCGGGACGTCGCTACAGTGGGTCGCTCTTGCTGAGCCATTGCTAGGAGACCAGGGGCAGTGAGCAATGTGGCTTTGCAAAAAGGTCTGCATTACTGGGCGCCGCCATGTTGGAGACAAAGTTTTGAGCATAGTTCCTGTTTCCTGGCTCTTCCAGCCAATCCAGGGGAAGCTCTCCCTATAAAAGGGGGCTGGTTTAGGACAGGGATGCCAGTGCTTCAAGTGACAACCCTGTTGTAGGTGCTTTAGCCTGTGCTCCCAGGATTCCTGCTGTATTCTGGTTCCTCCTGATCCTGCTTGGTCAGTTCTCTGTTGCTGCTGCAGCCCTGCCGTTCCTACCCTGCTACTGCCTGTGGAAGCTCCCCTGGAAAACCCGGTCCAGTAAGACTCTTTGGGCACAGCCGGCCCCGGGTCTCCTGCCTCGTCTTTCAAGCCACACTCCACAGATCTCCTTCACCAGCCACGCCTTTGTACCACCGACCACCGCCTGCAGATTATTATCTTCAGCCTCGTTTTCCAAACCACAGTCCACAGTCCTTGTTTCCAGCCACGTCTTCAACCATCATCCACAGTTCCACAGTTCATCATCTACAGTCTCGTCTTTCAAATCACAGTCCACAGTTCTTTGCCTCCAGCCACGTCTTAACCATCGTGCTCCAGCCTCGGTTCTCTACCTCAGCCCTGTACATAATAAATACTTTCCATTAACTCTCAAACCCCGCCTACGTTCTTCATTGCTCCGTGTCCCATGCGAAGGAACTATATCTAGCCCCCTCATCTGGTTCATTCACAGCCTGCTACCTCCTCGGGCGAATCTCAGCTGCCGGATCCTCAAACTCTGCTAGACGTGACAAATACACGGTATTAAGAACTGGGGTATGTAAACTTTTGATCAGGGTCATTTGGGTAGTTTCTGTTGTCATTATAATTTAAAAAGAGTAAACACAGTTGTTTGCAATAAATGGCTTCACCCAACCACTAACCATGAGTGAAAGAAAAGTTTGTGAGTTTCATTCATATTCTCTGACAAATGGCCAGAAAATCACAAATTCTGCTAGGGTATGTAAACTTATGAGCTCAACTGTATATTATTGCACTCAGTGTATCTACGATTACCGACAATTACTGGAAAACACACGATGTGATACCTTTATTTTGATAGGAATTACTTGGGATAAACATTCTGATTAACACACGGAATACGATTGGAGGTCATAGTACCCAGAATCAATTTTATATCCATTGCACAACACATGGAGTACAGTGTGTGTTTTTAAAACATTTATGTTACACATTGGCCCTTATACCGAGTTGTTCGCTCGCTAGCTGCTTTTAGCAGCATTGCACACGCTAGGCCGCCGCCCTCTGGGAGTGTATTTTAATTTAGCAGAATAGCGAACGAAAGATTAGCAGAACTGCTACTAAATAATTTGCTGCAGTTTCTGAGTAGCTCCAGACCCACTCCTAGACTGCGATCACCTCAGTCCGTTTAGTTCCTGGTTTGACGTCACAAACACGCCCTGCATTCGGCCAGCCACTCCCCCGTTTCTCCAGCCACTCCTGCGTTTTTACCTGGCACGCCTGCGTTTTTAGCACACTCCCGGAAAACGGCCAGTTTCCGCCCAGAAACACCCACTTCCTGTCAATCACACTACGATCACTCGTGCGATGAAAAAACGTCGCTCAAGCTTGTGTAAATATACAAAGTTTTGTGTGAAAGTACTTAGCGCATGCGCGCTGCGTACCATGCGCATTTTGCCCGTTTTTTCACTTGATCGCTGCACTGCGAAAATCGGCAGCGAGTGAACAACTCGGAATGACCACCTTTGTCTTTTCACTTGTATGTGGTTTAAATATTTCACAGTTACAGGCTTTTTAAAAGTATATAAATAAAAGTTACATTTTCTGTTTTTATTTAATTCATGTTAGTGCGCCACATTAAGTCCAATTCTTTCCTTCTTTTTGTAAACAAGTTTCTATATATTGGCAACAATATATTCCGTGGCAGCACCCCCACTCTGAGTCAAATCCATGACAGTGAATATAATATGGGGTGTCATTTAAATTATACAGAATAATACTAGTGCAGCAGATGTTCCATTTCCCCTTTCCTTTTTAAAGTGACATATTGATGAATAATCCTGGGCCGCAGCTCCAGAGGCGGGATGGGCCTGCGTGTGGCCCGCTGTACAGTGAAGACATTGGATAACAGCTGATGTCCTCTCATGCGTTACAGTGTTTAGTTGCAGAATTGGTGGTGGTGGTGGGTGTTTGGTAGGCTAAAGCACTGGGGCTCATTACAAATACTGGGGTCTATTTACTAAGTCTTGGAGAGAGATAAAGTGGACGGACATAAGTACCAGCCAATCATCTGCTAACTGTCATATTACAGACTGGGTTTGAAAAATGACAGGAGCTGATTGGCTGGTACTTTATCTCCATCCACTTTATCTCTCTCCAAAGCTTAGTACATAGACGCCATTGTATGCAGTGGATGTGGGGGTGATGAAATTGTAAAAAAATAGATCATTTTTTGCTGGTGAACTACAGGGCCCAGATATCACACACTTACCAACTTCCTGGCTGCCAGTTGGGAGGGGTATGGAACAACGATGAGGGCAGTACAGGGGTATGACAGCAGAATCGCATCATCATGGCTCGTTATATAAAGCTACGTTTACATCATTGTAAAGCGGGGGAAGGGGCCATGATGATTGGATTTAGCAGGAATAGCGTCATCAGCCCGCCTGGACTGGTTACTACATACGGGAAGTGGGCATCAGCGTGTTGCACTGAGGCGCTTACTGGAGATATGCCTACACCTTGGTGCCTGCTATCCTGGAGTCTCCAAGACATTTGCAGGAGAATAGGCAAGTACTATATGCTCTATCATGGGTTGGGAACGTGTGACCGGCGGTTGGGATCCCAGCGGTCAGCATCCTGATGACGGGTTCCTAGACGCCAGATTGCCGGTGAGGATATGAGTGCAACAGTGCCCCATGCGTGCTCGTCAAGGGCGTTGCTGCCATAGGTGCAGGCAGTGCAGCTGCTATGGGGCCCGGAGCTGAGTAAGGCCACCTTCCTTGTCAAAGTTACATGTGTTATATACAGGGTGTAGCTACCATAGGTGCGGGGAGTGCAGCTGCTATGGGGCTCAGTGCTGAGAGGGGCCATCTTATCTGTCACAGTTACATGTGTTACATACAAGGGTGTAGCTACCATAGGTGCGGGGAGCGCAGCTGCTATGGGGCCCAGTGCTGAGAGGGGTTACCTTCCCTGTCACAGTTACAGTACATGTGTTATATACAGGGTGTACCTACTATAGGTACAGGGAGTGCAGCTGCTATGGGGCCGAGTGCTGAGTGGGGCCACCTTTTCTGTCACAGTGACATGTGTTATATACAAGGGTGTAACTACCATAGGTGCGGGGAGTGCAGCTGCTATGGGGCCCAGTGCTGAGAGGGGCCACCTTCCCTGTCACAGTTACATGTGTTATATACAAGGGTGTAGCTACCATAGGTGCAGGGAGTGCAGCTGCTATGGGGCCTAGAGCTGAAAGGGGTTACCTTCCCTGTCACAATTACATGTGTTATATACAAGGGTGTAGCTACCAGAGGTGCAGGTGGTGCAGCTGCTATGGGGCCCAGAGCTGAGAGGGGTTACCTTCCCTGTCACAATTACATGTGTTATATACAGGGTGTAGCTACCATAGGTGCAGGTAGTGCAGCTGCTATGGGGCCCAGAGCTGAGAGGGGCCACCTTCACTGTCACAGTTACATGTGTTATGTACAGGGGTGTAGCTACTATAGGTGCTGTGACTGCCTACCAGTGCAATGCCTCACCTACTGGTGTTATCTCCACCTCCTGTGACATGATCCTCCTGCTGGTGCTGTGACTGCCTTCCTGTACAATGTCTTACCCAGAGCCGGCCATAGGCATAGGCAAACTAGGCAATTGCCTAGGGCATTTGATATGCCTAGGGGCATCAGCAGCTTCTGTTGATTAAAATGATATGCGGCATGCCTATATTCTGTGTGTTGCATTTCATATGCAGATACAGCCACAGTCTCACGCAGTATATAGAATCAGAATCAGCTTTATTGGCCAGGTATACTTACGTATACTAGGAATTTGTCTTCGGTTTGCTATACAACAGCCAAGTAGGTAACAGGTAAGCAGGGGGGGGGGGGGGGGTTGGTGTGTGTGTGTGTGTGTGTGTGTGTGTGTGTGTGTGTGTGTGTGTGTGTGTGTGTGTGTGTCATGCAGCATATCATTTTAATCATCAGAAGCTGCTTGTGCATCCTAGCCACATAGCAATGCAAATAAGATGCATTTTCATAAAAATAAAAAAGGTGTGGCCGACGTTAGCATTGAGGCAAGATTTATGAGGACACATCTGTATCCAGGCAGAGGCAGAGGTCACAGTGTTAGTGGCAGTGTGAGTGTTGTGTGCATGTGAGTGGGTTGGTTGTGCAGTAGTGTTCGGAATATGTGTAAGCAGCATTATGTGTGTCATGTAAAAATGAATTAATAATGTGCAACATATGTGTAAGGGGCACTATGTGTGTCATTATGTGTATAAGGGCATTAATAATGTGCGGCATATGTGTAACAGGGTACTACTGTATGTATGTCATTATGTGTATAGGGGCACTAATAATGTGCAGCAAATATGTAGGGGCACTGTGTATCATTATGTGTATAAGGGCATTAATGTGCGGCATATGTGTAAGGGACATTATGTGTAAAAGGGTATTAATAAAGGTTGTCATAATATGTAAGGCGCATTATTTTTATAAGGACAGTAATAAGGTGTCTCATATGTGTAAGGGGCATTACTGTGTGGAATGTGTATAAATGCATTACTAATGTGTGGCATTATGTGTATAAGGTGCTCAGGTGCTCTACTATGTGGCGTTGCGTATAGAAAGGGCACTACTGTGTCGTCTAATGTGAATAAAGAGCAATAGGGTGTGGTGTAATGTGAATATAAGGAGCAATTCAGTGTGATGTAATGTGAATAAGGGGCTCTACTGTGAGGAGTAACGTTAATAAGGTAAAGTGATACTACTGTGGGATGTAATATGAATTATAGACACTATCACATGATCAAATGTGAATAAAGTTGCAGTACTGTGTGGCGTAATTGGAATTGGGGTTATTGTGTGGCCATGCCCCTTGCCAGCAAACACCCCCCTTTTTGGGCTGTGCGCCAAATGTGCGAACTGTTCCTATTTCAAATATAGGGCGTACAAACACCAAAATAAGGACTGCTATGGGTGAGGGGTGATGGTGCTGGGAAAGAGGTGGAAGGTCAGAGGCTGAACCAGCGGTAGTGCTAGGGGGCACCAGCCAAAATCTTACCTAGGGCATCATATTGGCTAGGGCCGGCTCTGGTCTTACCTATTGGTGTGATCTCCACCTCCTGTGACATGATCCTCCTGCTGGTGCTGTGACTGCCTACCAGTACAATGTCTTACCTACTGGTGTGATTCCACCTCCTGTGACATGATCCTCCTGCTGGTGCTGTGACTGTCTTCCTGTACAATGTCTTACCTACTGGCATACCTCCCAACTGTCCCGATTTTCGCGGGACAGTCCCGTTTTTTTGGGACTGGGGGGGGCAGTTGGGAGTCTCCTGCACTCGCTGCTCTGCTTAGCAGAGCAGCGGTGAATAGACGCTGTGCGCATGCGCACAGCGTCTATTAACTAGAGGCAGAGGGGGCATGCCAGCGGCTCACAAAGCACTGGGCATGCTCCAAAGTGATGAAAACCAGGGGCGTGGCTCACGATCGCGGGCACTCCTGCAAAGCCACGCCCTCTTTCCGGAGGCCACGCACCCTTTTTCCGCGCCGATGTCCCTCCTTGACGCCCACCAAAGTTGGGAGGTACGCCTACTGGTGTGATCTCCACCTCCTGTGACAGGATCCTCCTGATGGTGCTGTGCAGGGCCGGATTAACAATGGGGCAGATGGAGCTGCAGCTCCAGGCCCCCCAGTGAAAATAGGCCCATGGATCTACTGGAGGCTGGCACCATGTACAGGGAAAAAAAATCCTGTTACTGCCAGTGCGGAAAGCCATCCGATGTCCTGCACCCCCTCCACCACCTCCACCATACACCCTACTGTCCGGCTAGTATGCAGGAATCACATAGAACCGGCGATCGAAGTCAGTGCTCATCTGCAGTGCACTGACTGACTGCTGTTGCATACAGACCACCACCCCTTTCATCGGTATTGGGGTATAGAATGGAGGGCCGGCTCAGGAGACTGCAGGTGCTGCCCACATGTGACACCACTTGCCGCCACCTCTGATACCTGGGCTCCAAAGCTAAGGAGACGGCTCCATGAACGGGAGGAGGCGGCGCGGCTCCAGAAACGGGAGGAAGCATTTCTGAGAATTAGAGGAAGCAGTGCGGCTCCAGAAACGGGAGGAGGAGGCGGGACTCCAGAAACGGGAGGAGGCGGCTCCGAGAATGGGATGAAGCGGCGCCAGAAATGGGAGGAGGCAGCGGGGCTCCAGAAATGGGAGGAGGCGGCTCCGAGAATGGGAGGAAGCATCGCGGCTCCAGAAACATGCACACTGAGGGAGCGAGTTGCAGCAGGGGTATGAGGAGGAAGGAGGGAGTGAAGTGCAGGGGTATGAGGAGGAAGGAGGGAGTGAGGTGCAGGGTGCAGGGGTAGGAGGAGGAAGGAGGGAGTGAGGAGGGTATGAGGAGGGAGGTGCATGAGCGAGAGAAGGAAGCAGGGATGGAGTGAGGTGCAGTGCAGGGGTGAGAGATGGAAGGGGGAGTGAGGTACAGGGGTGAGAGGGAAGGAGAGAGTGAAGTGGCGGGGTATGAGAAGAAAGAGGGAGTGAGGTGCTAGGGTATGAGGAGGAAGGAGGGAGTAAGGTGCAGGGGTAAGAGATATAGGGCGGAATATACTAAAGGGAAAATGCGATAAAACCCCTGTTTTCAGGGGTTATATCGCATTTTTGTATGTACTAACACCCGGCTGCAGCGTTTTCGCCCCCATGAGGGTATCTCCATGCCGCAACCCACTGCCTCCGCCGCCGCAGACGCCAACCCCACTCACCCCCGGCATACCTTCCTCCAGGAAGCCTGAACTTGGAAGGTAAAGTCCTCCTCCCCCCAGCAACACAGCCGGTGGTCCTTCCGGCTGCAGGGAGAAGGAGGAGACGCCAGGCAGTCTGCTGCCTACTTCCCAGCAGGTAAGCAGGTGGAGAACCCAGGTAGGTGACGGAGACTCCCCGCACACACCTCACAGGTATCGTGGGGGCCTCCGTCACCGCATTGCGATGTTGATCGCATATGTTAGTACATATGCGATCAACATTGCTGCAATGGGCGGTGATGTATGTTAATAAATTCCACCCGGAATGAGGTATAGTGGCCAGTGAAGGAAGAAGAGAGTGAGGTGCAGGGGTGAGAGATGGAAGGAAGGAGTGCTGTACAGGGGTGAAAAAAGGAGGGAGGGAGGGAGTGTGGTGCAGTGCACTGCAGAGGTGAGAGATAGAAGAGGGAGTGAAGTGCAGGAGTGAGAGACAGAAAGGAGGGAGTGAGGTGCAGGGACAAGAGATGGAAGGAGGAAGTGAGGTGCAGGGACAAGAGATGGAAGGAGATAGTGATGTGCAGGGACAAGAGATGGAAGGAGATAGTGAGGTGCAGGAGTAAGAGATGGAATGTGGGAGTGAGGTGCAGGGGTGAGAGAAGGAAGGAGGGAGTGAGGTGCAGGGACAAGAGATGGAAGGAGATAGTGAGGTGCAGGGACAAGAGATGGAAGGAGATAGTGAGGTGCAGGGACAAGAGATGGAAGGAGATAGTGAGGTGCAGGAGTAAGAGATGGAAGGAGGGAGTGAGGTGCAGGGGTGAGAGAAGGAAGGAGGGAGTGAGGTGCAGGGACAAGAGATGGAAGGAGATAGTGAGGTGCAGGGACAAGAGATGGAAGGAGATAGTGAGGTGCAGGGACAAGAGATGGAAGGAGATAGTGAGGTGCAGGAACAAGAGATGGAAGGAGATAGTGAGGTGCAGGGACAAGAGATGGACAGAGATAGTGAGGTGCAGGGACAAGAGATGGAAGGAGATAGTGAGGTGCAGGGACAAGAGATGGAAGGGGGAGTGAGGTGCAGGGACAAGAGATGGAAGGAGATAGTGAGGTGCAGGAGTAAGAGATGGTATGTGGGAGTGAGGTGCAGGGGTGAGAGAAGAAAGGAGGGAGTGAGGTGCAGGGACAAGAGATGGAAGGAGGGAGTGAGGTGCAGGGACAAGAGATGGAAGGAGGGAGTGAGGTGCAGGGACAAGAGATGGAAGGAGGGAGTGAGGTGCAGGGACAAGAGATGGAAGGAGATAGTGAGGTGCAGGGACAAGAGATGGAAGGAGATAGTGAGGTGCAGGGACAAGAGATGGAAGGAGGGAGTGAGGTGCTGGGACAAGAGATGGAAGGAGATAGTGAGGTGCAGGGACAAGAGATGGAAAGAAGGGAGTGAGGTGCAGGGACAAGAGATGGAAGGAGGGAGTGAGGTGCAGGGACAAGAGATGGAAGGAGATAGTGAGGTGCAGGGACAAGAGATAGAAGGAGTGAGTGAGGTGCAGGGACAAGAGATGGAAGGAGATAGTGAGGTGCAGGGACAAGAGATGGAAGGAGGGAGTGAGGTGCAGGGACAAGAGATGGAAGGAGATAGTGAGGTGCAGGGACAAGAGATAGAAGGGGATAGTGAGGTGCAGGGACAAAAGATGGAAGGAGATAGTGAGGTGCAGGAATAAGATGGAAGGAGATAGTGAGGTGCAGGGACAAGAGATGGAAGGAGATAGTGAGGTGCAGGGACAAGAGATGGAAAGAAGGGAGTGAGGTGCAGGGACAAGAGATGGAAGGAGGGAGTGAGGTGCAGGGACAAGAGATGGAAGGAGATAGTGAGGTGGAGGGACAAGAGATGGAAGGAGTGAGTGAGGTGCAGGGACAAGAGACGGAAGGAGATAGTGAGGTGCAGGGACAAGAGATGGAAGGAGATAGTGAGGTGCAGGGACAAGAGATGGAAGGAGATAGTGAGCTGCAGGGACAAGAGATGGAATGTGGTAGTGAGGTGCAACTGTAAGAGAAGGAAGGAGGGAGTGAGGTGCAGGGTTGGAAAAAGGAGGGAGTGAGGTGCAGGAGTGAGAGATGGAAGTAGGGTGTGAAAAGTGCAGGGCGAAAGAAGGATAGAGGGTATGAGATTTATAGGGGGTAAGTAAGGGAAGGAGGACGTAAGAGTTGCAGGGGTGACATGTGAGACATTAAGAAAAGCTGATATAAAACAGTTACTGTATGGGGATGAGGATGATGAACACGGGGGAGGTAGGAAGCACAGGTTGGATAACTATATAATATGGTTTTTTTTTATACTATATACTGTAGTTTTAAAAAGTATTTAAAATTGATTTACTTTATCATAATCCCTATAGTTTCTGGGATTCTAGGTGTACCCAAAACCCTGGCCATTCTATTACATTTTCAATACCCCCACTTCTAAATACACACTTCGACCACTGCATACAACAATAATAACAGCAGAGTACTCGATCCACCTCTGTTATTATTGTTGTGACTCTGGCTTACTAGCTGGTAAATATGGTGAATCGCCAGGCCAAATTGAAGAGAGGATACACAGGCGGCTCACTCGGAGGCTAGAGCATCTGAAGGGTATTGTGTGCACTACCCTGCAGCTGTGGCAGAAAGGCAGATGCAGGATTGACGGACTCTATCTTTCTTAGCTCCTCCCCCACGCACGGCTTTTGCCAACCTGCCTGTAGGAGCAGGCTCTCTGAGCAGCTGCAGCCTGCAGTACATAGCAAGAGCAAAAACCAGATCAAGTGGTGAGTGGGGCTGGAGGAAGGCGTGTTATAATACACCATGCAGATTATGTACTTTATAAACTCTAATATTATCGATTATAGTATACTGTATATAGTGAGTACCAACTACCTCTTCCCACTAGTGCTGAATTCAATGCTGTGTCCTGGCCCTGTCCCCTCTGTACTGCCCCTGCCACCTCTGTGCTGTCATTGTCACCTTTCTGTTCTGTCCCCTCTGTCCTACCCCTGCCACCTCTGTCCTGCCAATGTCACACCTCTGTTCTGTCCTGCCCCTGTCCCTACCACTGTCCTGGTCCTGTCACTTCTGTCCTGTCCCTCTTCCCGCAGTCCTGGTTCTGTCACCTCGGGCATGTCCCTGTCACCTCTGTCCTAGCCTCTCTGTTCTGGTTCTGTCACCTCTGTCCTAGCCCCTCTGTTCTGGTCCTGTCACTTCTGTTCTGTCCCTCTTCCCGCAGTCCTGGTTCTGTCACATCGGGTATGTCCCTGTCACCTCTGTCCTAGCCTCTCTGTTCTGGTTCTGTCACCTCTGTCCTAGCCCCTCTGTTCTGGTCCTGTCACTTCTGTTCTGTCCCTCTTCCCGCAGTCCTGGTTCTGTCACCTCTGTCCTAGCCCCTCTGTTCTGGTCCTATCACCTAGGGCATGTCCCTGTCACCTCTGTTCTGTCACTCTCCCCTCTTGCCTGCCCCTGTCACAGTCCTGGTCCTATCACCTCTGTCCTAGCCCCTCTATTCTGGCCCTGTCCCCTCTGTACTGCCCCTGCCACCTCTGTGCTGTCATTGTCACCTTTCTGTTCTGTCCCCTCTGTCCTACCCCTGCAACCTCTGTGCTGCCAATGTCACACCTCTGTTCTGTCCTCTCTGTCCTGCCCCTGTCCCTACCATTTTGGCCCCACTGTCCTGGTCCTGTCACTTCTTTCCTGTCCCTCTTCCCGCAGTCCTGGTTCTGTCACCTCGGGCATGTCCCTGTCACCTCTGTCCTAGCCTCTCTGTTCTGGTTCTGTCACCTCTGTCCTAGCCCCTCTGTTCTGGTCCTGTCACTTCTGTTCTGTCCCTCTTCCCGCAGTCCTGGTTCTGTCACCTCGGGCATGTCCCTGTAACCTCTGTCCTAGCCTCTCTGTTCTGGTTCTGTCACCTCTGTCCTAGCTAGAGATGAGCGGCCCGCTCATCTCTAGTCCTAGCCCCTCTGTTCTGGTCCTGCCACCTCTGTCCTAGCCCCTCTGTTCTGGTCCTATCACCTAGGGCATGTCCCTGTCACCTCTGTTCTGTCACTCTCCCCTCTTGCCTGCCCCTGTCACAGTCCTGGTCCTATCACCTCTGTCCTAGCCCCTCTATTCTGGTCCTGTCACCTCGGGCATGTTCCTGTCACCTCTGTCCTAGCCCCTCTGTTCTGGTCCTGTCACCTCAGGCATGTCCCTCTCCCCTCTTTCCAGCCCCTGTCACAGTCCTGGTCCTGTCACCCCTGTCCTGGTCCTGTCATTTCTGTCCTGTCCCTCTAGGATAAAAAAACAATGCGCATTGTGCTTTGACTGGAAGGGACTCAGCAAAGCCTGGAAGGCTTCACTGAAGCAAGAAAGGCTTTTGTCGTCTATAGATGGTGTAAGCGATACAGTTACAAACAGCAGTAAGCTAAGCTTACTGCTGTTTGCCAAATAAATGATGCAAGCCACACCCTATGTGTAGACCACACAAACCCACACACCCTGCGGTGGCACACAATAGGCCCTTCATAAATTTCAGCTCCAGGCCCATGCGGACCTTAATCTGGCGCTGGTGCTGAGACTGCCTACCAGTGCAATGCCTCACCTACTTGTGTGACAGGATCCTCCTGCTGGTGCTGTGACTGCCTACCATGCTGCATTAGCCTTGCTTACTACCATTGTGGCTAATGCTAACAATTTGCTTAACCTCAATTTGTGTTATGCCCCACTTATAGCTGACTTACTCAAACCTACATGAGGCCACCTTACGTTCCCAATCCTCCCCTGTCTGGCATGGAATAAATTAGAGATGAGCGGGTTCGGTTCCTCTGAATCCGAACCCGCCCGAACTTCAGGTTTTTTACACGGGTCCGAGCAGGCTCGGATCTTCCCGCCTTGCTCGGCTAACCCGAGCGCGCCCGAACGTCATCATCACGCTGTCGGATTCTCGCGAGGCTCGGATTCTATCGCGAGACTCGGATTCTATATAAGGAGCCGCGCGTCGCCGCCATTTTCACACGTGCATTGAGAGTCATAGGGAGAGGACGTGGCTGGCGTCCTCTCCGTTTAGAGAAGAGAGAGACACAGTATTTTGGGGAGCATTATTAGGAGGAGTACTACTATACTGTATACTACTATACTACTTTCTGAAGTGATATTTATAGATTAGATAGTGTGACTGTAAGTGTATTATCTGACTTGTGGGGGAGACCCTGACAGTGGGGAGCAGTTAGAGTCTGAGAGCAGGACTCAGGAGTACATATAACGTACAGTGCACACTTTTGCTGCCAGAGTCAGTGCCACACTGCCATTGTTGTGACCACACTGACCACCAGTATAATAATATATTTTGTGATTGTCTGCTTAGGCCTCGGAGTACTAGTTGCAAGTTGCAACGTGACCTGAAGTGACCACCAGTTTAATAATCAATCACCAGAATATATATAATATATATATATATATATATATATAATTGTATATAATATATATATATATATATAATATTGTATACCACCTACCCGTGGTTTTTTTTTTTCATTCTTCTTTATACATACTACTATAGTAGCTTACTGTAGCAGTCTGCGGTGCTGTGCTGACCTGACAGTGTCCAGCAGGTCCGTCATCAGTCATTACATAATAAATATATATAGTACCTGTCCGGCTGCAGTACTAGTGATATTATATTGATTTCATCTCATTATCAATAATTTATCATCCAGTCTAGACTCTATATTAGCAGCAGACACAGTACGTTAGTCCACGGCTGTAGCTACCTCTGTGTCGGCACTCGGCAGTCCATCCATAATTGTATACCACCTACCCGTGGTTTTTTTTTTCCTTTCTTCTTTGTACATACTACTATAGAGTATAGTAGCTTACTGTAGCAGTCTGCGGTGCTGCTGAGCTGACAGTGTCCAGCAGGTCCGTCATCAGTCATCATTACCTAATAAATATATTATCTACCTGTCCGGCTGCAGTACTAGTGATATTATATATACATACATATATATATTGATTTCATCTCATTATCAATCATCCAGTCTATATTAGCAGCAGACACAGTACGTTAGTCCACGGCTGTAGCTACCTCTGTGTCGGCACTCGGCAGTCCATCCATAATTGTATACCACCTACCCGTGGTTTTTTTTTTTCTTTCTTCTTTGTACATACTACTATAGTATAGTAGCTTACTGTAGCAGTCTGCGGTGCTGCTGAGCTGACAGTGTCCAGCAGGTCCGTCATCAGTCATCATTACCTAATAAATATATTATCTACCTGTCCGGCTGCAGTACTAGTGATATTATATATACATACATATATATATATTGATTTCATCTCATTATCATCCAGTCTATATTAGCAGCAGACACAGTACGGTAGTCCACGGCTGTAGCTACCTCTGTGTCGGCACTCGGCAGTCCATCCATAAGTATACTAGTATCCATCCATCTCCATTGTTTACCTGAGGTGCCTTTTAGTTGTGCCTATTAAAATATGGAGAACAAAAATGTTGAGGTTCCAAAATTAGGGAAAGATCAAGATCCACTTCCACCTCGTGCTGAAGCTGCTGCCACTAGTCATGGCCGAGACGATGAAATGCCAGCAACGTCGTCTGCCAAGGCCGATGCCCAATGGCATAGTACAGAGCATGTCAAATCCAAAATACCAAATATCAGTAAAAAAAGGACTCCAAAACCAAAAATAAAATTGTCGGAGGAGAAGCGTAAACTTGCCAATATGCCATTTACCACACGGAGTGGCAAGGAACGGCTGAGGCCCTGGCCTATGTTCATGGCTAGTGGTTCAGCTTCACAGGAGGATGGAAGCACTCAGCCTCTCGCTAGAAAACTGAAAAGACTCAAGCTGGCAAAAGCACCGCAAAGAACTGTGCGTTCTTCGAAATCCCAAATCCACAAGGAGAGTCCAATTGTGTCGGTTGCGATGCCTGACCTTCCCAACACTGGACGTGAAGAGCATGCGCCTTCCACCATTTGCACGCCCCCTGCAAGTGCTGGAAGGAGCACCCGCAGTCCAGTTCCTGATAGTCAGATTGAAAATGTCAGTGTTGAAGTACACCAGGATGAGGAGGATATGGGTGTTGCTGGCGCTGGGGAGGAAATTGACAAGGAGGATTCTGATGGTGAGGTGGTTTGTTTAAGTCAGGCACCCGGGGAGACACCTGTTGTCCGTGGGAGGAATAGGGCCGTTGACATGCCTGGTGAAAATACCAAAAAAAATCAGCTCTTCGGTGTGGAAGTATTTCACCAGAAATGCGGACAACATTTGTCAAGCCATGTGTTGCCTTTGTCAAGCTGTAATAAGTAGGGGTAAGGACGTTAACCACCTCGGAACATCCTCCCTTATACGTCACCTGCAGCGCATTCATAATAAGTCAGTGACAAGTTCAAAAACTTTGGGTGACAGCGGAAGCAGTCCACTGACCAGTAAATCCCTTCCTCTTGTAACCAAGCTCACGCAAACCACCCCACCCCCAACTCCCTCAGTGTCAATTTCCTCCTTCCCCAGGAATGCCAATAGTCCTGCAGGCCATGTCACTGGCAATTCTGACGAGTCCTCTCCTGCCTGGGATTCCTCCGATGCATCCTTGCGTGTAACGCCTACTGCTGCTGGCGCTGCTGTTGTTGCTGCTGGGAGTCGATGGTCATCCCAGAGGGGAAGTCGGAAGACCACTTGTACTACTTCCAGTAAGCAATTGACTGTCCAACAGTCCTTTGCGAGGAAGATGAAATATCACAGCAGTCATCCTGCTGCAAAGCGGATAACTGAGGCCTTGGCATCCTGGGTGGTGAGAAACGTGGTTCCAGTATCCATCATTACTGCAGAGCCAACTAGAGACTTGTTGGAGGTACTGTGTCCCCGGTACCAAATACCATCTAGGTTCCATTTCTCTAGGCAGGCGATACCGAAAATGTACACAGACCTCAGAAAAAGACTCACCAGTGTCCTAAAAAATGCAGTTGTACCCAATGTCCACTTAACCACGGACATGTGGACAAGTGGAGCAGGGCAGACTCAGGACTATATGACTGTGACAGCCCACTGGGTAGATGTATTGCCTCCCGCTGCAAGAACAGCAGCGGCGGCACCAGTAGCAGCATCTCGCAAACGCCAACTCGTTCCTAGGCAGGCTACGCTTTGTATCACCGCTTTCCAGAATACGCACACAGCTGAAAACCTCTTACGGCAACTGAGGAAGATCATCGCAGAATGGCTTACCCCAATTGGACTCTCCTGGGGATTTGTGACATCGGACAACGCCAGCAATATTGTGCGTGCATTACATCTGGGCAAATTCCAGCACGTCCCATGTTTTGCACATACCTTGAATTTGGTTGTGCAGAATTATTTAAAAAACGACAGGGGCGTGCAAGAGATGCTGTCGGTGGCCCGAAGAATTGCGGGCCACTTTCGGCGTTCAGGCACCGCGTACAGAAGACTGGAGCACCACCAAAAATACCTGAACCTGTCCTGCCATCATCTGAAGCAAGAGGTGGTAACGAGGTGGAATTCAACCCTCTATATGCTTCAGAGGATGGAGGAGCAGCAAAAGGCCATTCAAGCCTATACATCTGGCCACGATATAGGCAAAGGAGGTGGAATGCACCTGTCTCAAGCGCAGTGGAGAATGATTTCAACGTTGTGCAAGGTTCTGCAACCCTTTGAACTTGCCACACGTGAAGTCAGTTCAGACACTGCCAGCCTGAGTCAGGTCATTCCCCTCATCAGGCTTTTGCAGAAGAAGCTGGAGACATTGAAGGAGGAGCTAAAACAGAGCGATTCCGCTAGGCATGTGGGACTTGTGGATGGAGCCCTTCATTCGCTTAACCAGGATTCACGGGTGGTCAATCTGTTGAAATCAGAGCACTACATTTTGGCCACCGTGCTCGATCCTAGATTTAAAACCTACGTTGTATCTCTCTTTCCGGCAGACACAAGTCTGCAGGGGTTCAAAGACCTGCTGGTGAGAAAATTGTCAAGTCAAGCGTAACGTGACCCGTCAACAGCTCCTCCTTCACATTCTCCCGCAACTGGGGGTGCAAGGAAAAGGCTAAGAATTCCGAGCCCACCCGCTGGCGGTGATGCAGGGCAGTCTGGAGCGAGTGCTGACATCTAGTCCGGACTGAAGGACCTGCCAACGATTACTGACATGTCGTCTACTGTCACTGCATATGATTCTCTCACCATTAAAAGAATGGTGGAGGATTATATGAGTGACCGCATCCAAGTAGGCACGTCAGACAGTCCGTACGTATACTGGCAGGAAAAAGAGGCAATTTGGAGGCCCTTGCAGAAACTGGCTTTATTCTACCTAAGTTGCCCTCCCTCCAGTGTGTACTCCGAAAGAGTGTTTAGTGCAGCCGCTCACCTTGTCAGCAATCGGCGTACGAGGTTACTTCCAGAAAATGTGGAGAAGATGATGTTCATTAAAATGAATTATAATCAATTCCTCCGTGGAGACATTCACCAGCAGCAATTGCCTCCAGAAAGTACATGGGGACCTGAGATGGTGGATTCCAGTGGGGACGAATTAATAATCTGTGAGGAGGGGAATGTACACAGTGAAAGGGGTGAGGAATCGGAGGATGATAATGAGGTGGACATCTTGCCTCTCTAGAGCCAGTTTGTGCAAGGAGAGATTGATTGCTTCTTTTTTGGTGGGGGCCCAAACCAACCAGTCATTTCAGTCACAGTCGTGTGGCAGACCCTGTCACTGAAATGATGGGTTCGTTAAAGTGTGCATGTCCTGTTTATACAACATAAGGGTGGGTGGGAGGGCCCAAGGACAATTCCATCTTGCACCTCTTTTTTCTTTCATTTTTCTTTGCATCATGTGCTGTTTGGGGAGTATTTTTTTGATGGGCCATCCTGCGTGACACTGCAGTGACACTCCTAGATGGGCCAGATGTTTGTGTCGGCCACTTGGGTCGCTTATCTTAGTCACACAGCTACCTCATTGCGCCTCTTTTTTTCTTTGCATCATGTGCTGTTTGAGGAGTATTTTTTTGAAGGGCCATCCTGTCTGACACTGCAGTGCCACTCCTAGATGGGCCAGGTGTTTGTGTCGGCCACTTGTGTCGCTTAGCTTAGTCACACAGCGACCTTGGTGCGCCTCTTTTTTTCTTTGCATCATGTGCTGTTTGGGGAGTATTTTTTTGAAGTGCCATCCTGCGTGACACTGCAGTGCCACTCCTAGATGGGCCAGGTGTTTGTGTCGGCCACTTGTGTCGCTTAGCTTAGTCACACAGCGACCTTGGTGCGCCTCTTTTTTTCTTTGCATCATGTGCTGTTTGGGGAGTATTTTTTTGAAGTGCCATCCTGTCTGACACTGCAGTGCCACTCCTAGATTGGCCAGGTGTTTGTGTCGGACACTTGGGTCGCTTAGCTTAGTCACACAGCTACCTCATTGCGCCTCTTTTTTTCTTTGCATCATGTGCTGTTTGGGGACAATTTTTTTGAAGGGCCATCCTGTCTGACACTGCAGTGCCACTCCTAGATGGGCCAGGTGTTTGTGTTGGCCACTTGGGTCGCTTAGCTTAGCCATCCAGCGACCTCGGTGCAAATTTTAGGACTAAAAATAATATTGTGAGATGTGAGGTGTTCAGAATAGACTGAAAATGAGTGGAAATTATGGTTATTGAGGTTAATAATACTTTGGGATCAAAATGACCCCCAAATTCTATGATTTAAGCTGTTTTTGAGGGTTTTTTAAAAAAAACACCCGAATCCGACAAAAAATTTCGGTGAGGTTTTGCCAAAACTCGTCCGAATCCAAAACATGGCCGCGGAACCGAACCCAAAACCAAAACACAAAACCCGAAAAACACGTACTTGGAGTTTACTTAGATATATGACGGTCATACTTGCCAACATTTTATAACAAGTTCCAGGGATGTTTGGCGGTTGAGCATAGTGCATGGTGGAATGTCATGTGCGGATCTGTCTAGGAGGAGCTTGGTGCACTACAACTCCCATCGTGTCATCTTTACTGGACTTCATTATAATGTGACGATTTGTTTTTAATTCATGTTAATTACTCATGTTCCATACATTTTCATTTATACAACTTAATGTGCACACAACACAATGTTTATAGATTCTGCAGAAACACCATGGGGCTGATTTACTGGTTCATGTCAGGTTTGGCCATCCAAGTGTGAGGTCAAGTTGATCAATAAGAAGGAAAGAATAGAAACTTAAAGTGGCACACTAACATTAATTAAATAGACACAAAATGTAACTTTTATTTATATACTTTTAAAAAGCCTGTAACTGTGAAATATTAAAACCACATACAAGTGAAAAGACAATGGGGTAATTCCAAGTTGATCGCAGCAGGAAATTTTTTAGCAGTTGGGCAAAACCATGTGCACTGCAGGGGGGCAGATATAACATGTGCAGAGAGAGATAGATTTGGGTGTGGTGAGTTAAATCTGCAATCTAATTTGCAGTGTAAAAATAAAGCAGCCAGTATTTACCCTGCACAGAAACAAAATAACCCACCCAAATCTAAAGGTGTGTACACACGGTGAGATCTTTTCTTCCGATTCTGACTATATAGTCAGAATCGGAAGAAAAGATAGTGCAGATCGCAAGGTGACAGTCACCTTGCGATCCCGATTCGATGCCGATATGCGGCCCCGCGCAGTCGGCATCGGCAGAAAAAATAGACTGTGCAGGCAAGTCAATCTTGACTATCTCTATAGAAGAGATAGTCAAGATTGACACTTAGCCAAAATCGCACAGAACCAGGATCGCAAGCACACTCATTATGTGCTTGCGATACTGGCTAAGTGCCGACCCGGCCCCTGTCACACAGTGAGAATCGGTTAAGTCCGAATCTCACCGTGTGTACACACCCTTGTGTACACTACACACGGTGAAATTCGGACTTAACCGATTCTCACTGTGCGACAGGGGCCGGGTCAGCACTTAGCCAGTATCGCAAGCACATAAGCCAGTATCGCAAGCACATAATGAGTGTGCTTGCGATCCTGGTTCTGTGCGATTTTGGCTAAGTGTCAATCTTGACTATCTCTTCTATAGAGATAGTCAAGATTGACTTGCCTTCACAGTCTATTTTTTCTGCCGATGCCGACCGCGCGGGGCCGCGCATTGGCATCGAATCGGGATCGCAAGGTGACTGTCACCTTGCGATCTGCACTATCTTTTCTTCCGATTCTGACTATATAGTCAGAATCGGAAGAAAAGATCTCACCGTGTGTACACACCCTAACTCTCTCTGCGAATGTTATATCTGCCCCCCCCCCCCCCCCCCCCGCAGTGCACATGGATTTGACCAACTGCTAAAAAATTTCCTGCTGCGATCAACTTGGAATTACCACCAATGTGTAACATAAATGTTTTAAAAACACACACTGTACTCCATGTGTTGTGCAATGGATATTAAGTTGATTCTGGGTACTATGACCTCCAATGGTATTCCGTGTGTTAATCAGAATGGTTATCCCAAGTAATTCCTATCAAAATATAGGTATCACATCGTGGACCAAATGTAATAGAGTGAGAGTTTCAGAAAGTGAGAGATTTGGTAAGGTTTTTCAGGTTTTTTTTAAAGTGGCAATCATGTACACTGCAAAACCAGGTTGATCGTGCTGTGCAATTGATTGCCACTTTAAAAATAACTGCAAAACCTTTCCAAATCTCTCACTTGGCCCCGTGTGTTTTATCTGGTGGATAAATAAATTGTTTGTAGTTTTTAATAGCTGCTATTAGCAGTATTAACTGCTCCACTTTGACCAATTATGTGTTTTCACCCAAATATATTATCAATAGTGGTTGACATACATTCTCAGTCTCTGCTGTCAATGCTGCCAGACAATGTGGATTATTCTCTATATTTCCTTATTGTATTGACTGATGCTGGAACAAATTCAATTGCAATGGCAGTGTGCAAACGTTCTCAGTCACCGCCAGTGGTGCAAGTAGAAAAAATGTCTTACAGGTACTGTGTGCGTGCGCCGAAGGCACGCGCATCAAAAACTGGGTGTGGCCAAATGCCACATGGGGTGTGGCCAATGAAAATGGGGGCGTGTTACACATATGGGGGGCTGCAGATACACATATGACCCCAATAGTGCCAGATACACATTGCCCCACAGTGCCAGATATACATTGCTCCACAGTGCCAGATATACATTGCCCCACAGTGCCAGATATACATTGCCCCGTGCCAGATACACGTTGCCCCACAGTGCCAGATACACAAATGCCCCCAGAGTGCCAGATATACATTGCTCCACAGTGCCAGATGCACAAATTCCCCCAGAGTGCCAGATATACATTGCCTCGCAGTGCCAGATACACATTGCCCCACAGTGTCCGATACACAAATGCCCCCAGAGTGCCAGATACACATTGCCTCACAGTGCCAGATACACATTGCCCCACAGTGCCAGATACACAAATGCCCCCAGAGTGCCAGATACACATTGCCTAACAGTGCCAGATACACATTGCCCCACAGTGCCAGATACACAAATGCCCCCAGGGTGCCAGATATACATTGCCTCACAGTGCAAGATACGCAAATACCCTCACTGTGTCAGATATACATTGCCCCCAGTGTCAGATACAGAAATGCCCCCAGTGGCAGATATGCCCCCAGTGCCAGATACAGAGATGCCCCCAGTGCCAGATACAGAAATGCTCCCCAGTGCCAGATACAGATATGCCCCCAGTGCCAGATACACGTCCCCCCAGTGCCACATATGCCCCCAGTGCCAAATACAGAAATGCCCCCAGTGCCAGATATAGAAATGCCTCCCAGTGCCAGATATTCCCCCAGTGCCAGATACAGAAATACCCCCCCAGTGCCAGATATGTCCCCAGTGCCAGATACAGAGATGCCCCTAGTGCCAGATATGCCCCCATTTCCAGATACAGAGATGCCCCCCAGTGCCAGATACACATGTCTCCCCAGTGCCAGATATGCCCTCAGTGCCAAATACAGAAATGCCCCCAGTGCCAGATATGCCCCCAGTGCCAGATATAGAAATGCCCCCCAGTGCCAGATATTCTCCCAGTGCTAGATACAGAGATGCCCCCAGTGCCAGATATGCCCCCAGTGCCAGATACAGAGATGCCCCCAGTGCCAGATACATAAATGCCCCCCAGTGCCATAAACAGAGATGCCCCCAGTGCAAGATATGCTCCCAGTGCCCGATACAGAAATGCCTTCCAGTGCCAGATACATATGTCCTCGCAGTGCCAGATATGTTCCCAGTGCCAGGTACACATGTCCCCTCTCCCACCCACCCCATTCCCTGCTGCTCACCGCTGCTGCTTCCTGTGTGTGAGGGGAGGAGAGCGCAGTATGCGCTTCTCCTGCCACTCAGTGTCTACCTTTAATTAGGCGCCAATCCGTGATCATGGGCTGGCACCAAACTGAAGGTAGCAGCAGCACGGTGAGCAGCAGCAGGGGAGGGAGGGAGCGGCGGCGTGGGTACAGCGTACCCACCGCTAAATTCTTAAGGGTACGCCATACCCACCCGTAACCGCACACTTGCAACACTGGCTCACCGCTGGCAACGTTGCCAGATCAAATACACTGTTCTATGTGGGTTATTCCAAGTTGATCGCACAAAGCAACTTTTTGCTGCTGGTGCGATCAACTAATCTCCACCTATGGGGCAGTGTATTTTAGCACAGCAAGGCTGCGAACGCTTGTGCAGCCTGCTATGCTAAAGAAGTTTCACTCAAAACAAGACCAGCCCTGGACATACTTACCCTGTGCGACAGATCCAGCGATGATGGGGCCGGCTTTTACGTCACACCTCCGCCCTCCGTTCCCCTGGACACTCCTGCATTTTATTTGCCACTCCCCGAAAACGGCAGCAAACGGTAATGTCAAAGTCGAAAAATATCATGCTTCACATTGCCTTGTACTAACCCCAATGCACATGCCCGCTGCTCGTGCATATAGTCTGCTGTACGTGCACATGTCCGCAAATTGCGTACGCTCGCTCCGGCGAGTACGCGCGGTATATGCGTATTTACGGTAGATTTTATGAGCTTGTAGCGGGCGACTCGTTTATAGTATATTTAACCCACATAGTGTGTTTTGTAGGTAATATTCCCTTTAATAATATCTGTAAGTATGGTTAATGTAAATGGTTCGGGGACTTGGGAATTCCTCTTTTCATGATACGAAGGGTCTGACACAGGTTGAACAGTGGTGTCTGGTACCTAACTGAAGAGTATTTTATCAGGAATATTCCTGTGTTGGTTAGGAAGAGATGAATCGCTCCTGCGTATAGTTATGATTAAAAGTAGTTTATGGACATTTACTGTATTTACAGTTCATTATCCATGCGGCGGGAATCCTGAGGATACCTCCCACCTTAGCAGTTTGAAATAGTCACAGCCCACCTGTTCAAATCCACCTATGACCTTTTGTTATAATGCAGGGGGACATTCCTGTGTCCAATGAACAATAAGATTGTAGGGCCCTTTGTAGTGTACTGTATGTTGTGTATATAAGGCAGCCAGCCTGGGCCAGCTCACTCACTTCTCTCCACAAGGTTTTCATCATTGACTAACTGAGAGCTGGTTTCCAGGACTGCGCTAGCGATCATTCCCACATGTGTAAGTTTCTCTGTGACCATCTTTGTTCTCCGCCTGTGTTAGCCATTTACTCTTTCTCTTTGTATGTTATTGTTTGCGATTGTGCCGCTATTGTATATTTATGTATAGTTATTATGTTTAGGTATTAATGTTAGTTTTGTAGTGTATAAGCTGTAACTGTTTCCCCTTTTTACATACTAAAATCATCTAGATAAAGGTTTTGGAACCTTACAAGGTATCGTGTGTTTAT